>NC_045162.1:17202123-17327123 GCF_900700415.2 Clupea harengus | reverse complement strand
TGTGTGTGTGTGTGAGTGTGTGTGTGTGTGTATGTGTCTGTGTGTGTGTGTGTGAGAGAGTGTGTGTGTGTGTTTGTTTGTGTGTGTGTGTATGTATGTGTATGTTTGTGCAATTGTGTGTGTGTGTGTGTGTGTGTTCCCTCTTCTGCTCCTCCTTCACAGTCACTCACTCCACTCTCCTCCCTCTGCCCTCCACTCTCCATCCCTCTGTTCTTGACGACTGTAAATAGGTCAAGTGTTTGTGTGGCGTCTGTGTCAAATGCCCATAAATTGCTGACACATTAGCAGTGAGCTGTGAGTGGAAATTTAAAGCTCAGGGAGACAGATTTAGCTTCTCTTTTATTGTTATCCTTTTTAAGGCTTTTGGAATAAAGACATGTTAAAGATTTTTCTTGGCATGACTACAGTAGGTGAGGGTGTGTGTGTGTGTGTGTGTGTGTGTGTGTTGGGGGGAGGGGTCAGCTGGGTCATGAGTGTTGTAATGTGTGTGAGAGGGAGGATGACTTTCACCCTGTCTGTACTGCGAACCCCCCCCTGCCCGCCCTTACAAAAAGGCTTTTAAAAAGCTGAACCACTCCACTCACAGGCTGGTCAGTAAGGTTGGATGGCTTCTCATCAGGTCTCGCTGAACACGCACACGCACACACACACGCACACGCACACACACACACGCACACACACACTAACACTCACAAACACACTCATAGGCTGGTCAGTAAGCCTGAATGGCTTCTCATCAGGTCTCACTGAACACACACACACACTAACACTCTCTCTCACACACACACACACACACACACACACACTCATAGGCTGGTCAGTGAGCCTGATTGGCTTCTCATCAGGTCTCACTGAACACACACACACTAACACTCACACACTCACACGCTCACACACACACACACACACACTCACAGTCACACTGACACACACACACACACAGTCACTATGACACACACACACTCATAAGCTGGTCAGTAAGGTGGAATGGCTTCACATCAGGTCTCACTGAGTCCTTGTCAGTGTCTGAACATCACATGTGCCAACAGCACACAGAAGGCGCCACCGTGGTTTGGCGAGAGTAATCACATCAAGCTAATGGCTGCAAGGCTGAACACACACACATACACACACATACACACACACACGGACAGACACACACACACTCACACTCACACACATACACACTAACTCTCACTCTCACACACACACACACACACACACACACACACACACACAAATAACACACACACACACACACACACGCACACACACACGTCGACTGAGCTGCAACGTGCGTCTGCAAACACATGGCCCTGCCTGGCTGGGCTGCCTCATTGGCTCTGCTTCAAACAGGTGTCTGATCCACCTATGGAAGCCATCTCCTCTCTCTCTCTCTCTCTCTCTCTCTCTCTCTCTCACTAACACACACACACATTCACACACACTCACCCACATACACACACACTCTCACTGTTGAACATGGCCAATTGATCAGCCCCAAATCGGTACGGGAAGAGCTCTTTACGTTTAGCCTGAGGTATAAATCACAATTAGACCCACCCCAGGTCCACCCTGTCCATCCCTCTGATCGACTCCTCGTCGCAGCCCTGGCTCCGAAACAATATCAATCTAATGCACTGTTATGAGGATGAATATCTGATGGAGGTCGTAAATGTAAATCTGCTGCCTTGGGCAATTAGAGGGGCGCTGATTCAGTCGTAATCCTGCCTCACAGAGTCAATATCGGGCTGGAAGCCTTGAGACAGCCTCGCCAGGTGCCAAAGCCGTAAGCTCATTTACTCTGCCTCTGTTTTGCCCAACAGGATTGGTACTTTCTGTTAGTGTGGCCAGGGTTGTCTTGACGTTAACCCCCTGGATGATCAGTAATACAGATCAACAATAGACCCTGGCTATGATCAGACGACCCCCTCTATTGCACAGCGACTAGATTGCATCAATGAAATGGACATATGCATTATTTTAAGAAACCACATTTGATATTCATGAGGTTTCAGTGTTAGGTTTTTTTTGTCGAGTTCTTTTCATTGAGACTTCAAAGGAGCCAATATGTTTTCTAATAAGGGTACACTGTCTGGACAAATATTTGCACATAAAAGGTATTCACATAAATGTGAAAATTACAAATTAAATTACCTTATTTATTTATTTATTTACTTTGTTCACTATTTAAGTTCAGAAAAGATCTTAAGGTGAAGAACAACTTTAGTCAACTATAAAGAGTAAACAAAATGAAAAACAAGTTCTTTGCTGTTGTTTCAAATGATCTCCTACTGGCTAAATAATGGGAGATTTGACCTTTTTATTTGTTAGTGTGATTTTTGGTAAAAGATCAAAATCTGACATTCAAAGGGCATTTGGTCATCTTGCAAAATTTAATTGAGGTTTGGCAGGAGCAATGCCTGTGTGCTGGCAGATGCATCAGAACAGTGAACTCACATACAGCCTGAGGCATCTGAAAACCCATCATCAATACACATCACACTGAGCAAAACATATAGGCATCAGAGCATATTAACCACTTTCTTTTAACATTGACAAAAACAACAACCAACAACAAAAAATAAGATAACTGTGTGAACAAAGCTTGTGTGTTTCTGTGAGTGTGTCTTTCTTGAGACAGGTAGAGTTAAATAATTTGCTTTCAAGTATTTCTATAAGGGCCTGTGTTCTGGGTTTTGTTGCACTGAGAGCTCCAAACGACCTCATTTAATCTTAGGCATTCACTGTTGCTAGGTTACCATAACTCACAACCACCACTTCCAAACATTGAGATGGTTTATGCTAGTTCACTACTTAACTTGGTGAGTGCTGTCTGCCCTGAGCTACATAGGAAATGTATTGAAAATAGGCACTGTCAGCACCAAAAATAAAATAATGTGTTTGGTGGACACAGGCCCTAAGGAAGGAGTTATCTAACAGGCTATTAAATTCCTTTATGTGTGTGAGTGTGCCTTGGAAGTGTTCTTATGATCAAAAATAGGATTAGTACGCATAGGATGGGATAGGTATGAATGCTTTGTAAAAGTACCCCACTGGCCAAGGAAGTGCCTTCAAGACGGATCTAAATCGTGAAGAACGCACCGAAAAT
Organism: Clupea harengus; assembly: GCF_900700415.2. Classification (NCBI taxonomy): domain Eukaryota; kingdom Metazoa; phylum Chordata; class Actinopteri; order Clupeiformes; family Clupeidae; genus Clupea; species Clupea harengus. The sequence continues at coordinate 17,324,011 of NC_045162.1, read as the reverse complement.
AACCTGAGTATGAGGCTTATAGATAACAAATGACATATTTCAAGAGAACTGCAGACTTGAAAGAGGCAGAGAGGGGGGAGAGAGAGAAGGGGGAGAGGGAGAAGGGGAAGACAGAGAGAGAGGGAAGAGAGGCGGGGAGAGAGAGGGGTTGGGAGAGAGAGAGTGGGGAGAGAGAAGAGGGAGAGAGAGTGGGGGGGAAGGGGAGAGAGAGAGGCTAAGATGAAACGAAGGTGAGGTTCCTTCTAAACCACCGTGGTGAGCGCACAGAGGGATTGGACTGTTTGACTGCTTGAGCACCATAATTTAAAACTGAGGTGCTTTCTCTGGCCAATCACTCCTCTCTTCTTAGCTGCTATTTCCAGTTCCATTCAAAGCAAATTTCACACCTCCACCACTAACTCTTGACATTTTAATACAACAACAACTTACTTGTGGAGCTGCTGTTTGTGGTTTTTGCAAGTGACATTGAAATGAACAATAAGCAAGGTGGCTATTGGCATGATAAGATAAGGTGGCTATTGGCATGACAAGACATGCTCATACCAGACCATGACAAAATCATGCCTATCATGAGAGACAAGAGCACTGGTAAAACTCTTTTTCAACCAGTGACACTCTCTGGCTGAAACAATCTGTGGTGTTATATTCAGTAACACACTCCTCCTGGTTTATTGTCAAGACATTTCCAAAATGCTGTTACACTGTGACTGTTCGCTGGGAACATACTCAATCAAAACACAGAGCTGGAATGGCGTTACAAAGGATAAAGCAATGTAATACATTTACAGTTATAGAATGTGTGCAGCTATGGAAATATGCTTTAGTGTGTATTGTCTGTCGTAGAAAAAGCTGTGGAGCGGTTAGGCAGGTGGTACAATTCCACATTGAGTGACCGAGGATAGGTTTTCAGAGCATAGAGAATTCATTGTTAAGGCTATTGATAAAACCCTCTTGCCTGGTAAACTGAGAAGATTGGTTGCTATTGGAAATCCCCAACCAATAGCACAACATTTCAATCCATTGCAGTTTTTTACCGAATTGAGTGAAATTCTCCTCAGGTTCCTTTAGCTGTCCGTCCAGTGTGTGCGCTTGAAGAAATCAATTAAAAAACAAAACGTATTTTTTATGATGTCATATATATATATATAGAATAGTATATCTTAGTATCTTACACTGAGATGATGTTTGTCATTTGAGGGACATAATATAGGGGTCGGTGATTGGACTAAGTGAAGCAGGAGCCGAGAGAGTAAAGGGTGATGTCAGACAAGCAAAAAAGCTCTATATTCTTTTCAAAAATACAGGAAGGCCACTTCATGACTTCACCAGGAGAGACTGTGGGTTGAAAACATGAATGTGCTCGTCTCAAAGCTGGACAAGGATGAAAGGGTCTCTCAGAGGAAGAGAGAAAACGACTCAAGACAAGAGAGGAGAGTGAGACCTTGGCCTTTAGTGTGATTATTTCTTAGACGGTGCTGTGCTCATTACTGAAACTCTTTCTCTCATACACAGTAAAATGAGTGACGCACTGCCAGATTTACAAGTTAATGGAAGCTCAGCGCCGCGTATATTTGGTCTCAATGATTTAATCAGCGTCCTGGTAAATATTTACATTTATGTGGAATCAGATTAGGTTATGCCGTGCCGACTCAGAGTCCAGCCTGTCGCCTGGAGACGCTAACGCTACAGAATTCCAAATGAGGACATCCGTGTCTGTGCCAGTTTTTTCCCCTTCCTGCTGGGCTATGAACACCATCTCATTCCAGCCTGGTTATGGTCTGGCACTAGTAAGTAATTTCAGAATTTCTTTGGAGTCATTGACAAGCTGATTTTCAATGTGTGCTCTTTTTTCCCCCTCTGTGAGGGAGTGGAATAAGGGCCCAAACGAACACAAACAGAATCAAACCCAATTCATTATTTTCAATCAGCGAGGCTCACAGACACAAGCTCGAGGGAGCCCAGGCGCCCGACAAGAAACAAACAAAACAAACAAACAAACAAAAATAACTGCTGGTGACTGGGGCTGCATAAGGCCAAAACAATAAAAATATGTTGATGAGAAAAGACCCAGCAATCCCACCTGCTCCTGATTAGCTTTGACCGCTACTGTTCTCCGTGTCCTCTCAGTTCTTTTCAGCTCCAGTTTTTCTCAGGTCCTTGCCGAGGCTGGAGCCTGGGCTTGCTGACACGTTAGAGGGGATAAGATGCTGCGGTGGAGGGCTGATAACGAGCCTGAGCTGGGAGAGAGCATTCAGAGCCCCATGCGGAGGGTGGCCCCCGAGACTCATGGCGAGTGTGGTGGAGGTGGGGGGCTGAGATGAGGGACAGCAGATAAGAGATCATGTCCTCCCGGCTGTTTGAATCCTCTCCCTGTTGGAGGCCCTCTCTGACTCCCTCTTCCTCGTAGTCCTCTACGCCTCTCTCTTCCTCGTAGGCCTCTACGGCTCTCTCTTCCTCGTAGCTACGCTAAACCCCTCTCATTGAAGCTTAATTGCTCCGTTTGATTTGGGGATTTTTGTGCTTTTGGATAAAGACTGATCGTGACTACAAAGCAGTCCTCATTTATTGACTGATCAACAATCAGGGGTTTGTGTGTGTGTGTGTGTGTGTGTGTGTGGGGGGGGGGGGGGGTGCTGAGGATGATTTTTTCATTTGTTTCTCAGTGCGTTTTATGTTTGTTTACTCCTGTCAAGATAAAAGTGAATCATGATATGGTGACACTGGAAGACTGACTGTTGATTAGATGCATACAACAAAGCTATAGAATATACTAGAATGAGAACAGAGAACCCCTTGTGCCACCATTACATACGAAAGGTTAATTGGCGTAACCTACAGCAGAAACAGTAAAGCTTATTGGCTCTCCTCAGAGGTGTACACATGTTGAAAGATTATAAAATGGCATAGTAAGTTACAATGGCGTTCTGACACCACCACCACCACCACCAAGAACAACAACAACTACAGCAACAACAACAACAGCAGCAACAACAACAACATCAGCCTTACTGTAAAAGAGAGTACATTTTCATGGCAATAGCAACTTTGGTGTCGCACACAATCAAACGATATGCCAAAGACATTGTTTTCCCTCAGAAAAAGGAAGCATGACTGAACGAGTTGTGACGTTTGGCCACCACTCATGTGCACTTTAAAGGTACTGTCCATAACTCTAATCCCATACACCTTTTGTCAAATTCAGTGAATTGTTCTTCACGGTCGTCTAGCTGTCCATTCAGTGTTTGTGCTCAAAAGAACCAAGGGTACACTGTCCTGGCTCTCTAATTGGGAAACATACATAGTGGCTTGGACCGAACCATAAACAATTCCAATCAATAAAAACGGAGCTTCAGGAGAACGGAAGGGATGGGTGTAATTTCATTGGCTGTCGAGCTCAAATATCATCCACTTTTTATGAAACTCAAACCGAATCACTGACTCTGCCTTTAAGAGACTGCCCTTGCTCTGACCTTGAAGTCATATATGTGAGTATCCCCTGAACCGAGAGACTGGACTGCTTATACCAGCATTAGAGGAGAGGGAAGGTCCTCAAACAGGAAGCATTTCTCACCACTGTGATATCGTTTGATCTCTCCATATCTTTCTCTCCTTGTATTTTTTTTTCATTTGAAGGATGACAGCTCAACAGGGAGTTGTAACCACTCTGAAAATACAAATCAGAATTGCACACTATGTGTGAAAATGACTGAATGATGAAATGGTGAGAAAGGTAGAGACCACCGATTTTGAACTAGAACTATATTTTAGGTACTAGTATTCCTTTTTATTTTCATTCATGTCAACAAAGTCTAGCTGGGCCATACTGTATGTCCAAATGTACATAGCCACTGGCACTGGTGTAGATGATTTTATGCTATAAGATTCACCATAGACAGACAGCTGTCAGCATCATATGAAGTGATCTGGGAATCATTGCTAGAGGAAGTGTATACTTCAGATTATTTTAGATTAATTTAGCTTTAGAATGCTGGTATAGTTTATTTGTTCCGGAGAGCTCATGAAGTAATCAACAGAACGTATTATACCTTTTTTATCATGTCATTTTTTGTGTCCCAGCCTGCCTGGTTTAATCAGCAGACTATAGGTGAGGTATAGTGCTGAATTAGCCTTAATTTATCACCTAATGAAAGCTGTAAATAATTTTGAAATGGTCAGCATTTGTCATAGCATGTGCTTCCAGGCTATTCAAATGCAACTGAGCGTCAGGTTGTAAAGCCTAAATAATTACACTGGTGAGCAGTTGGTAGGGTAAGATGGGGGAGGCTGCTGTATTATCTCAGGGTCATTCAGTGTTTTTCCTCCCCATATACATTGAATCAGCTCAAGCACACGCCTCTTCAGCCTCAGACATTATGCACACGGGCACATGCATGACGCCGCCTCCATATGGCGCCCACACATGTGAACTTATGAAACTTATGAAACTCGTCACCACTCAGCTACAGAGAACATAATAACTCCCTCTTAGTTATTCAAAGGCAGCCTCTTTAATCAGTCACTCACACGCATACACACTTTCTCTTGCACTCACTCACATACACACTGCTTTCTCACCTCTAACTCCCTACAGAAACACATACACACACACGCACAGCTACAATTCTCAAGACTTGCAAAATTATGCAACATTTTCTGAGACCACCTAGTTCTGGTATCATCTCCAAATTCATTTTGACGGTATATGTTCATGTAAAGGAAAAGATAAACATACGTGTACACTAGCCATACAGAATATGCACTATATAGTTGTGTGTTCCTGGCCAGAACACTCCTCAAAAAGTTGAGCTTTCACAGCACGAAATGGCCAAAAGACACCAGTTAGCATATTAGCAAGCTTTTATCAGTGTTTATCAAAGTTTTTGCATTGCTTTTAGGGATCTAACTTGCTAGTTTTGCACCAAAACACACTCACTCACATACACACTCCTTTCTCACATCTAACTCCTAACAGTAACACACACACACACACACACACACACACACACACACACACTCCTTTCTCACATCTAACTCCTAACACACACACACACACACACACACACACACACTCAGAAATGAAACATGCTCACACTAATGGAACCCCCATTAAGGAACCCCTGGATAACCATCACTGTCTTCCTGTCTCCTTTAGTGGGATAGCAGTCACTTGTGAGGCTTTGTGGCCCAGGCTCAGGCTCAGAGCCAGCACTGACAACAGTGTTATTTTTGTCAGGGGAAAAAAACAACTATTTTAAATGGCATGTTGGGATTGTTATTAACCTCCCCTTCCTCCTTCTCTTTCTCTTGCGCTAATCAATAACTTATTATTGAGGAAAGAGAAGGGTCAATCAATAACTGCACTTTTGCACAATAATCATGTGTCTGGCCAGATGAAGGACTCCAACGATCACATTTATGTGTCACTGACCATGTGACGTCTCTGGTCTTTCTTTTGGACCCATTCAAGCCTGAGACCATTAAGTGTGGCTACACCACTCTCTTTCATTGACAGCCTATCGGCTCTGCGTTTGGCAGGGGAATTGTGTGATTAGAGTAATTTATGTTCACTTATGATTACTTGCTCATATATTTGTTCTTTCAGCTTCCCCTACAGGTCTTCTCTGTGAAGCTGAGAGGTCCATACAGCACGTGCAGGGGTTAGGAGTATTGATCTGGACTTTGCAATTACGCAACACTTAATGATATGCAGCACGGGGTGAACAGCAGTGAAGTAATGACAGTAGCATGTCTTTGTCAACTGGGGAAAAACACTCCTCACAAGAATAAGATAGGATCACACACACACATACACACACACGCACGCACGCACGCACGCACGCACACACACACACACACACACACACACACACACACACATTCATGGCATGGAATGAGTGACAAAAAAAATTCCCAAGCTGCTCATGTGATCAGACATAACCCGCAGAACTGAACCACCCCAGCCTTCATTTGTTATGTTCAGTGGTCATGAAAGAGTCTGTGTAAGCGGTTCAAAAGGGGGGACTGAAGAGGAAAGAAAGCCAATATGTTTTTCGAATACCTTGACACTGGCCCCTACACACACTACTGTGTTTTTATCATTACAGAAGCGTCTACAAAATGGCGTCTGGGGCACACTATCTGTTCTCAATAGACATGCCCATGTATCTCTCAGAGTGTAGGTGACCGCATCGCTGTCAGCGCTCTCGTGGAAAGTGTCCTTGGCGCACCCTCACTCCTCACCCTCACCACTGCTCTTTTCAGAGTGCTAGCGAGTGCCCAACGCAGTCCAGGGATGACACAGCAGGACTGCTATCAGCTGACTGGCTCTCTGGTGAGGGCACTTCCAGTCAGAGTGGGACGCTGTCACCCACAGAGTCCCCCTCTGGGACCCCCCCCCCCCCCTGATGAGGAGTCTGCCTCCTCTCCTGGGGGGTGATGAGAAGGTGCTCCTGCAGCAGGGGGCCATATGTTCTCTGATGTCGGAGAACTGATGCAATTAGCTGACAGTGATACACATGACCCCAGCTAAAGCTACTTAGCCATAACACTTCTGTCAATGGGAAAACTCCTAAGATTGCTAAAGCTAGTTAGCCATAACACTTTTGTCGATGGGAAAACTCCTATTATTGCTAAAGCTAGTTAGCCATAACACTTTTGTCAATGGGAAAACTCCTAAGGTTGCTATCCCCCCTTTTCGATTGTCACTGGTTGGGGATGGGACGCAGGTAGCTGTTTTGATAATGATGAACAGAAGCTTTGGAAATTGATAAATAATGATCATAAATATGAGCCAGATGGAGTTCAGCACAGAGCATCTGCTGCCAATTCCAGATGTTACATCTGCAGCTCTGGTTTGTGCACATTATATGTGCATAGGTAGGACACTTGAAGTGGGGAAATTACTTGAGATTTATATGCTGAAGAGGTACTTCTTAAAGGAAAGTTTTCTTCCCATTTGTTTGTGCAATAGTGCTCGTCGCCTTGAATTTGCACACACTTGACAGTGCACTCTTGAACATTTCCTGTGAAAACTACTGTAAGTTACTGGCAACTATTGTCCATTAACATAGTGTAGTTATTTTCTAGTATTTTAGTAATCAGAGTAACAAGATGCCTGCCAGTGGCGGTGCGTCAATACAGGGCGCTAGGGCGCCGCCCCTCTTAAAAATTTGTGATGAAAAAAAAAAAATGTCAAAAATCATTATATACCAAATAATTAAAATAAGAAATGTACCGTGTTAACGCGTTAAATGTGTGTGGGAAACCGTAAGCCCCTGTCAACAACCACTTAAATGTGACCAAATATAATATATTGCCATTCAGAAAAGCCCCTCCACCCTGGTGGGGCGTCGGCCAAATGGAAGTCAATGGGAGCTCTCATACTTTTCACAGTCATTTGAGCAAGGACAGCTTCTCATTGGCGGATGAAAATTCGATCCTGGGGCGCAAAGTCATTGCGCCCTAACCAATGACATTGTTTCCTATCGTTTCTTGTTTCAATGCGATTGGACTATTCGGCGAATCAGAGACCTGAAATTATGTTGTGATGTCATTCCCATCACATAAGCATATAGGAGAGCACCATAGCTAGCAGAAACGTTGGTTTGTGAATATGGCGACATCGGTGACTGAAAACTCTGTGGTATCCTTATGTGAAAAAAATGTTTAATCGACGATTAGATGTTGACAAGAGGAGAGTGAAAGACTTGGGACCCGAACGGATATAAACATTCAGCAGCAGACCACTGATAGCACCCGGAGCTTCTCGTCAAACCTGTAGGCTATGTTAAGCAGAGTTGGTTAGCTGGTTGTTCAGTTAGTAATGTGTTTTTTTGGTTACCCTGTCTTGTTGTTCCAAAGTCCTGGGTCTGAAACACTCTGGATTACAACGGGAATAAGGGATCTAAAGCACTTTACTGAAAAATGTAAAAGCATGAATCTGGCCTTAGCCATCTAAATAACAGCCTGAAGCTAAACCTCTTTGGAAGACTGAGTATTGCAGAGCAGTTGGACGAAGGGTACCGAATTGGCATTCGAAAACATGTAGTATCATCCAGTGTTTCTGAATCTAGTCTACTCTAAACTTCTACTACCCAACGTTTAAACCTCTGGAACCCAACCCAATGTTTCTTAAACCATTCTGCTCTAAACCACCTCTCATGCCCAATTTTACAGTTTGTTGAGAGTTGTTAATGGACAGTGTTGAGCACTGTGTTTTCATGAAATAAATCTTTGTTTTTTAATATATTCTACTAAAAACCTCCCTTTTTTTCTCATTATGGAGTGCTATTTAAACCGCACTGCCCAACTGCGCCCCCCCCCCCAAAAAAAAAAATCACCAGCCGCCACTGATGCCTGCTGTAAAAGCAATTTACAGAATCTCCATGAAATTAGCAGAAAAAAAGCAACAGTAAGTAACTTTACTTTTTTCAGTACTTTACTGTTTTTGAATCTAAATTAAGAAAAATACTACAGTGAAAAACAAACAAAAGTACTGCAGCTATTGGTCAGTACATTATTGCAATGTTGCTGTGTACGACTACTGTAATATACAGACTGAAAATGGTTGAACTGTTAGACCTCCCAGTGGTTCTTTCTCAGTTCTTTCCCACTTTTCCCGCACGGCAGTTAGAAGGTTATTAAGAATAGTTGTTTTGTACGCAACTTGTACGTCTGGAGTGTGTTTTCAATGTTTAACAAATGTTTCAAACCCTATCTTTGTGCTTCCTAACCACTTAACAAAACAGCTCACACATTGGCTGATAAACACAAAAAATACCCTCAGTGGGAATGTTAGGAATCGCACCAATATGGAAATCAACATAGACTGTTAAGTTAATAAATGAAAATGTGTACGTAACTAGCATCTGTATACACATCAACACCTTTATCTTGTCATATACAGTGGCTACATATATAAGCTCATTTAAATACATATGTGGCATTCAAAAACATCTGTACTGCACCATAGTCAGACATACAGCCTAATATGCATGTGTGCATCCCTTTATATTGTCACACTTTTGGGTGCACACCTTTACACATAGGTCATGGGTCGAAGCAGAGAAAATGAAAAAGTTCTGACTTTTTCCCTAATTTATTAACAAATTGCCTTATTGTCATTTTTGCTATTACATTTTTTATATAGTGGTATTTAAAATGAACACTATCTCAAAGCAATGCAATGCAGTTGTGGGATACACATGTACTATCCAGAAGTAATTTCCCACAATGCCTTCGTGATTTAAAGTAATGCGCTACAGAAAGAAGTTACACAATAATGTACTAAACAAATCACAGTTAAAAAGTCCAGATTTCACACAAATGTCCAACAGTGTGCCCATTAATCATCAAGATGAAATTATCACCCGGTGCTCAGATTGATCCAGCGTCGAAAGGACATGGACGGCCTCCTACTCTGAGCAAGCTGGCGGCCTGTCATCGTCCTCTGGGCAGATGACCTACTTCTCTCCCCCCCTCCCCCCTCCCGCCTCCCATCCCCCCAAACCCCATCCTCCAAGAAATCCTTACACCTCTTCAACATGAAAGGGAACCATCATGTAAAGGACTAACGAGTTTGAATTGGATAAAAAAATGAGAGGACATCAGTGCTTCACACAGGGCTTGTCGGAGGAAAGCGCCACCGCAAGATCACATTCAAGCACTTTTCTGTTCTATTTTTAAAGCTCTGCAACAACCAGACCTTGAACGTCAATTGACAGCTCAACATATTTTCAGCTAAAGAATGGTGGATATTTTTCCGATCAGTGTGTGACTTAACTCCTGACATGGTTTATCAGTTTTGGGGGTGCCCTAAACCACCCCCACATAAACCAAATGCTGACATTTGCAATGAAAAATATATACCTTTTGTAACATGGTAATTATTGTGTTATTAACAATAATTTATAGAGCCACAGCTCATCCAGACATTTTACTCTGTCTCTGGAGAGAGCTAGGGTTAGCCTCTCATTTTCTCTTTCCCTCTCCCTCTCTCTCCCTCTTAATCCCTCTCTCCTCTCATCTGCTGAGCTTGTCATATCCCAGCAGAAAAGAGGCAATGGACAAAAAACTTGGCTGGCTTCTAGACCATAGACATTCTCCTTCACAGTGTCCTCAAGGGCCCATCAAACCTCTGTCTCTCCTGACTAAGACCAGACATATATTATGTGTAGGGTACCATTACCAGGCTAACAAGCCATTGCAACAACTTGTGTGAGCATTTGTAATATTCCACCTGAAATGTCTTAAAACACTGTGATAGATTTTTTTTTTTTAAACATAATTTTCTACACAGGGAAGTTTCCTAAACAGTCTCCCCAACTATAAATGCTACTGTGTTTTCTGACTGGAGTTCGCTGATCCTTTGTGTTGTGTGAAAGTTGGACTCTGGACTCTGGAAAGAGGATTTGCATTTGCAAAAGTCATCTCCTACATGGCAGTATAATTCTGGCCGCAACTGTGAGGAGAACAGACCATCTAAAACCACATTAAGAAGACTTTACTGGTGAAGGGGTGATCAGCTGCCACTAAACACTAAGGGCTCGATACAGCTGATCCTTGGAGAGAGGTAGACTATTAGGGGAAAGGGAGAAGGGAGAAAAAGAAGAGAGTGGAGAGAATGGGACATAAAGAAACAAAATCAAATAGAAAGACGAAATTACAGCATTATCCCAATTCTGTAATGTAACTGTAACTGAGGTCAGAGCTCCTGGGGCTTATGCATATGACAGACACCAAATGATAGCTGTAGACAAACTAAAGGTTAGAATAGCACAAACACATTTCTCTTTTTGAAAGAAAGTTATACTTATATTGACCATAGCAGCATTATTCTCATTAGAAAGAATTTCCTATGCCACAACATTGATTCTATTTCATAGAATTATTCTCATCAGTCTTTCTATTCTTCAAAATATTGTATTTGCCCAAACAGCTTTGCAGACCTTTCACAGTCCAGTTTTGGCATTTTAAAAAGACATTAAGGAGAAATTTAAGCCCACATCTTTTTAGTTTAGCTATATCATTTTTTCTGACTTGAGAATAAAACTCCTACCACTCCAGCACAAAAGAAAAGCCCACATAATTGCATTGTCTGTGCTCTACTCGACAGGAGGCTTCACACGCTCCACTTACATCTGTTCATCCTGTGTGGTTATTGACACAAGAATTTAACTACAACTACTTTGGAACCCAAGGACACATATTTCAACTTCTTTATTGGGTTGAGTTTTAGGCAAGCTAACACAAATACAATAGTTTTTTTTGTTTGTTATTAACCGACTATTTAAGTATGGTTAAGTGTTCATCATGTAGTAGTAATGTATTCACTATATATTTAATCCTATTGGATCAGGTATCACTTCATCAAACGCGTGAAAATGTCTGGGTGAACAACTGTGTAAACGGCAGAAATCCTGGAGATTTCCTTTGAATTTGACTTTGGCTTGTTTTGTTTTAAGGCTGTGGTAAACCTTCTTGCTTCTTGTTTTTTCATTCATGTTTTGTGTGTTACTGTGGCTACTGTGTGTGTGTGTTTGTTTGTGTGTGTGTGTGTGTGTGTGTGTGTGTGTGTGTGTGTGTGTGTGTGTGTGTGTGTGTGTGTGTGTGTGTGTTTGAAAAGTGCCAGTGCAGTGACGTCAACCCCCCTGCCCCCTGCTGTGACCCACCCTTTCTGCTGAAAAATGGCCGGGCTGAGATCTGCGTACCTGCATGTTTCCCAAGATAAATACTGACCACCCAGTAGTTAACCAAGCTGTTTGAACACACACTTCCTCTCAAAAGCCAATCAGAGTTCCACCTCTCCACTGAGGCCTCCATTGTAATTCAAATAGGGAGTGCAGAAACAGAAATGCATTACAGTGTAACTCAGGCATTCATTCACTCTCTTTCTCTCCATCTCACTCTATGTTCTGCCTGTCAACTCTTCTATTTATGGACGTTTTGTCTGTATGATGCTTGACAAGTAAAGGAGTCCAGAGAGAGACGAAGGAGAGATCCGTGAGTCAAATCCAGTGTTTTTTCACTTATCTAAACCAGCAATGCCCAGCACTGGGAGGACGGATGTGGGGAGTGAATGAGGAGGATGCACAAGGCTTTTCTTACTCTCTCTGCCTCAATCCACCCCCTTTAAGTCTGGACTTGTTTATTCTGTGATGCAGTGGAGCGTTTTCTGATGTCCGTTGGTGCTTTGTGAAGCCCCCTCAATTCGTCAACCCTCCATTGAGGCTCTGAGCAGGAAGTGCTTCACTCCCACAGCCCTCAATTAATTGCTAATTCTTCCTGACCTCTACAAGCTAGGGTCACCCACAAAACGTAATAAACATAAGTGACTAATTCCCCTCCAAAAGCCTTTTATTCATCCCTGCCACTGAAGAAGGCCAGAGTCACACCGGGGAGGAGCCGCATCCGCAGGGTGTTACAGGAACACTGCCAAGCCTCCACTTTTCCCAGATGTCCTGACAAATTGGAGTAGATTTGGAGGAAGAAAATGCTGTGAAGGCAATGAAGCTTGTGTGAGAAAGAAATGGCCTTGGCCTTATAACCTTAATCCACACAAAGGACTCTCTTGTAGTTTGTAGTTGCAAGGATCCTTGTAACAACTACGTCATTCATCAAGAAAAAACAGTACGGTGAAAATATGCATGTCGTATAGCACTAATATGTAGTTTTCTACATGTGTATGTACATATCGTATATGTACTTCCTGATTATGAAACCCATGGTTTTGGTGTTGCTCTACCTATGATTCATCCCTGTGTGTCCATGAAGCTTTTGGAGCCCCCAGAGTCTGGAATCAGTGTCTGAGGATAATGCTGCACATGCCAAATGTACACAAATGTACACAATAATAATAAAAAAAATATGTTTTGTCATCAGTCATCATTCAACAGCAACTTTGTTGTTAAAAAGGTACTTTTTTACTCTAAATCCACCAATAAACACAACTACTTTTCTAGGCTTTGTTTTGACAGTAAACAAAACAGGACAATTTATTTGTCCTTCTGTAACTTTTCACAAATTTGCAAGATCCCAAGAAAGGAATGTAATTTATGCTTTAGGATGTCATGCGGCCACGCAGCGCAATCATGCATCAGACTCAGGAGTGCCTTGTTCAGCACGACAGAGTGCTTTTATTGACTCATCAACACCCTCTCTCCAAACACTTTCACATAGCCATTAGCCGAGTCAACAGGAGCCAGCAGCAGTGAGGAATTGAAATGGGGGAGACCTTGATTTAAAATATAACAAAATGGCAGGCGCACAACCCGCATCAGGAAAGCCATGTTTCATCGCTGAGTCTTGTTGATTATCGAGTCCCTGACACCTCAGAAATAAACACTAATTAAAGGAGACGCAAGCAGATACAGGGAGAGAGAGTAGTGTACTGCTTGAGTAAAGGTAGTGCAGACCTTAATTTGCGCAACACCATCCAAGATGGAGCAATGCTTTGCTCTGCCCCTCTGATACAGCTTTTATTTCAGTTGTATGAACAAGGCTATTAATCAAGTAATCATGATTTCAAATGATAAATGATGGCTCTTCCATACTAACTCAGGAACAGAATTTGATACGCCTCTCTTTTATATTAAGTGATGTAGGTACACATCTCAGCTATTCAGTGCGATGGCTCAATTACACAGCATTGCGAAGCAACACTGTTGTTTTTCTTAGATTTGATTAGTGTGATGGCATCAACAAGACATTGTTCTTGTCATTGATCTTGCATGACATTGTTTTGTCCTCTCCTTTATTTTACCCGATTTCTTTCCGTGAAAGGCTCTTGTAAAAATGTTTGCAATGCCCCCCAGCCGTTTTGGGTTTTTTCTCATTTTTCATCCCTTTTTTCCCATTGAAGGTCATTAATAAACATATATGCAGATATCCTGACTATTATACAGATATACAGTTATACAGATATCCTGACTACTAATATTACCAATATACAGTTATAGGCTCCCCTTTGCCAGTTATAAATAAATGGTAGTAACTCATCAATAGATGGTGATGTATTTTACACTTTACAATAAGGCTCCTTTTGCCAGTTATAAATGTTAGTAACTCATTAGTAAGATTAATGTGTAGTAAACAGTAACTTGATCTTTGCCAAATAGTGAGCCCGCATCGATGTATGAAAACTGTTATAACTTGTTTATAATTGTTTGTTAATGATTTACAAAGTGTTTACAACCTAATTATAACATTTATAAATCTTTTATAAGGGTAGTCTTATTGTAAAGTGGTACCCAGTTATACAGTAATACAGATATACAGATATGCAGATATACTGACTCCTAAAAATACAGATATACAGATATACAGTTATACAGTTATACAGATTTGCAGACATCCTGACTACTAAAAATACACATATACAGATATACAGTTCTACAGATATACAGATATGCAGGGCCTTTATCCGGTCGGGATGGGGGTTAAAACACTGCAGACCTCTGCAGCCGAGGTGATGACATGAGCGAAGCTGGGAGTGGTGTGTGTGTGCGTGTGTGTGCATGTGTGTGTGTGTTTTAGGTGGGTCGGGGGGGGGGGGGGTGTTGCAAAGAGGACAAAGGCATATACAGTGTCTGGTCCTGTGCTCCGGGGGCTGACTGGAGGTTAGATCAGTCTGATTGAGTGTCGGAGCCACTAAAGGGCGTTTAAAGTCAGCGGAATCTGCTGTGCTCCACCCACTGCTTCTGCCTACTACACTGATGGGAGCTAAGAAGTCATTTCAGAGCGCAATTCATGTTTGATGACTTTATTGATTTTTTTCCCCAACCCTTCCCCCATCACTACCCTTTCTGTACCCTTTCCTCTCTACCCCATGTCTATCTCTCCATTCCCCTCTCTTCCTGCCGATTTTCCAGCATCTCTCTCTTTCCCCCTCCACACCTCTATATACAGTACATCTTTACATCTCTCTTTCTCTCTCTCTTCTTCCCTTGATCGAAATCTCTCTCTTCCCCCCCTATTTCTATACCTGCCTCTCCCTCTTGTCATCCTCTCTCTCTCTCTCCCTTTCTATCTATCTTTCTCTCCATCTCTCTATCAGCCGTGTGCTCTCCTCTGAATGAAACATCTCTATTGGTACACTCCTCACTTCAGTGCTTTCAAATTAAAGCCCACTGCCTACATGACAGGAAAGGCAGCGTGCAAAGGAAGAAAATAAGTTTTCATTAACTTAAATTAGAACACAACGCTCAACTTTTTATGTCTCTACAGTTTCCTGCGGAGTGGAAAAAAAGAAAATGCAGTGTAACAACTTTTCATTCTCATTTATCAGATAAAAGAGTAAAGAGAGTATATTTACTGTGGAAATTATACCGAACAACCTGCATGCATTCCAACCCGGTGCCGGAAAGTTAGTCTACGCACACATTCTGACAGAGCTGTTAAAATTGGTGTGCAAAGCTCATTTTCTCATCCACCACATTCGCATTTCAAACATTCATTTCAGCATGACTGCTACGCTGTCAACACCACGGGTGCCACTGCTGCTTTCCCATGCATTTCGATCAGGTGAAGGTTTACAGCCCAGACAGTGCAGACATGGACAGAATCTGCCCCTGACTAGACGTCAGCTAACCCATTTCATGTCTCTGTGTGTCATTATTGTTGTGTCAGGATTTAGGCACAAAAGAAGTGTTTTATGTGGGACAGAGCTTTAGCAGTCCCATGTCTTCAAACCGCATGCGTCATCGCCACATAGAGAGGAAGCCCACGCCTAGCAGAAGCCAGGCATCCTCACAATTACCAGACTTGAGACGTGAAAATCTCTATACTACAACAACTTACGTGAAACATTTCACATCATTGTGTTCCAATTTTGATAAGGTACCTTTTATTTTGACCATGATTATGGTGGCAGGACAGCATTTCAATGTCTCTCACTTTACAGTGGTCTTGGCTTGCACGTACATTTTACTCACACACACATACTGTTACGACTGGTGGGTGATGTGAAGGACTCAAACGCACGACTCAGCACAGGGGTAGATTGAAAGGGTTAAACGTTTTACTAGCCGGGTTCGGTACACAGGTAGACAGTCCAAGAGTGGCAAACAAATCCAAACAGGGAATAGGCAGGAGAATAGTCGTAGTACAGGCAGGGGTCAGAAGCACGAGTAATCACCTTAACAAGGAGGAAGCGCTAATCGCTAGAAACACGAGGAACAGCGGGAAAAACAAGGAACATACCAGGTAACATAAACAACGACGACGCAACGAGAATACAAGGACTAATATATATATATATACACACACACACACACACACACACACACACACACACACACACAGGCAACAGATAACGAGGGACAGGTGAGAACAATCAAGGCGGGGCAGACAATGACACAGGTGGACTAAACAAGGGGAATTAACAGGACACAGGTGAAATCAATAATACAAACAAACCGGGAGATTGGGAACAGGTGAGGGGTGGAGACACGGACAACAACAAGAGGGCACATGGCATAGACAAACAAACATAGGAAAGCACATGGCGGGAACAAGGAAGCACGAGGACACGACAAAGGAACAAACATGTGACAACACAAGGGAGACAAACTCAGAAATTAAACACGGACAGAACACAGACCTTACAGTACCCCCCCTCTAAGGGCCGGATTCCAGACGGCCCAAAAAAAAAAAAAAAAAAATGGATCAAATCCACCTAGGGTGGGTGGAGGGGGTCCAGAGCAAGGCAGGCGGGCAGGCCGGGCCAGACAGAAGGCTGGAAAGAACCTAAGGGTCTGGTGGCCGACCGGGTGGATGGCCAAGCAAGGGCAGAATGTCTGGTGGCCGGCAGGACCGGTGGCCAAGTAGGGGCAGAGTATCTGGTGGCTGGCCGTGTGGGTGGTCAAACAGGGGCAGAGTCTTTGGCGACCGGCCGGGTGGGTGGCCAAACAGGGGCAGAGTCTTTGGCGGCTGGCCAGGTGGGTGGCCAAACAGACCAACAACAACAACAACACTAACAACAAATAATTGCCAGCGATATCGATTGGTGTTTGGGGTTGCAGGGCCAGTGGCTAGGGTAGTCGTGGCACCTGGACTCGCTGGTTCATTAGGGCTGGCGGCACCGGGCCCTGGGTCTGCTGCAGCTGGGACAGGGAACCCAGGAACACTGGAGACAAGGACAGGAGCAGGAGCGCCTGGAGCCGGCGCAGGGACGCCTGGGACCGGCGCAGGAACACCTTGGATGCTTGGGACAGGAACGCCTGAGACGCTCGGGAACGGGGGCGCCTGGGACGCTCGAGGCGGGGGTGCCAGGGACGCTCGGGACAGGGGCGCTCGGGACAGGGGCGCTCGGGACAGGGACAGCAGAGCCATCAGCAGCGACGCCATCAGGAGGTGCTGCTGGACCGGTGTCGGCAGAGGGTGCTGCTGGGCCTGCATCGGAAACGGATGCTGGAGGATCTTGGTCGGCAGCGGTGGCTGCGGGGTCCGGGTCGGCAGCAGTGGCTGCGGGGTCCGGGTCGGCAGCGGTGGCTCCGGGGTCCGGGTCGGCGGTGGTGGCTGCGGGGTCCGGGTCGGCAGCGGTGGCTGCGGGGTCCGGGTCGGTAGTGCTGGCTGCGGGGTCCGGGTCGGCAGCGCTGGCTGCAAGGTCCGGGTCGGCAACGCTGGCTGTGGGGTACGCACCGGCTGGGTGAGCGTCGGCTGGGTCTGCTGGGTCAGCGTCGGCTGGGTCTGCTGGGTCAGCGACGGCTGGGTCTGCTGGGTCAGCGACGGCCGGGTCTGCAGGGTCAGCGACGGCTCGGTCTGCAGGGTGAGCGGCGGCTTGATCTGCGACGGCTGGGTCTACTGTGGCGTAGGCCTCAGTGGCGTCACCATCCGCAATTTCGTCAGAGGCTGTTTCAGGGACAGCAGCGACAGAGGCTGCTTCGGGGTTGGTAGCAACAGAGGCTACGTCGGGGGCAGCAGTGGGTGCTTCGGGAGCGGTAGCGACGGAGGCTACGTCAGTGGCATCAGAGGCTGCTTCGGAAGCAGCAGCGTCAGAGGCTGCTTCTGGGGCGGTAGCGACGGAGGATACGTCGGGGGAGGCAGCGTCAGAGGCTGCTTCAGGGGCAAGAGCATCAGAGGCTGCTTCGGGGGCAGTAGCATCAGAGGCTGCTTCGGGGGCAGTAGCATCAGAGGCAGCTTCGGGGGAGGCAGCATCAGCGGCTGCTTCCGGGGAGGCAGAGGATGCTTTGGGAGTGGTAGCGTCGGAGGCTACGTCAGTGGCATCAGAGGCTGCTTTGGAAGCAGCAGCGTCAGAGGCTGCTTCTGGGGCAGTAGCGACGGAGGCTACGTCGGGGGCGGCAGCGTCAGAGGCTGCTTCAGGGGCAGTAGCATCAGAGGCAGCTTCGGGGGAGGCAGCATCAGCGGCTGCTTCCGGGGAGGCAGAGGCTGCTTTGGGAGTGGTAGCGACAGAGGCTACATCAGGGGCATCAGAGGCTGCTTCTGGGGTGGTAGCGACAGAGGCTACATCGGGGGCGGCAGTGTCAGAGGCTGCTTCTGGGGTGGTAGCGATAGAAGCTACGTCGGGGGCGGCAGCGTCAGAGGCTGCCTCTGGGGCGGCAGCGTCAGAGGCTGCTTCGGGGGTGGCAGCATCAGAGGCTGCTCCGGGGGAGGCAGCATCAGAGGCTGCTCTGGGAGTAGTAGCGACGGAGGCTACATCTGAGGCAGCAGAGACGACCTCGGAGGCGGCAGCGTCAGAGGCTGCTTCTGGGGCGGTAGCAACGGAGGCTACTTCGGGGGCGGCAGCATCAGAGGCTGCTTCGGGGGTGGCAGCGTCAGAGGCTGCTTTGGGAGTGGTAGCGACGGAGGCTACCTCTGGGGCAGCAGAGACGACCTCGGAGGCGGCAGCATCAGAGGCTGCTTTGAGGGCGGCAGAGGCTGCATCGATTGCAGCAGAAGCTGCATCGAGCAAGGCAGCGCCAGAGGCTACTTTGGGGGCGGCAGAAAATATTTCCAATGCTGCAAAGGCAGCTTCGAGGGCGGCGGAGATTGCTTCAAGGGTGGAAGCTCCATAGGCTGCGTTGACGGCGTCAGAGACCGCGTTGATGGTGGCAGCGGTAGAGACTCCCTCGAGTCTGACAGCGACAGGGGCTGCCTCGAGGGCGGCAGAGGCTCTTTCGAAGGCGGGCGACAGGAGACATGGAGCTGGTGCTGAAACCGGAGCTGGAAAGGAGGGATGTGGATCGAGGGAATCCCAACGAGCCATGAGCTGCTGGAATTGTCCCCACAGCAGGCTCAGGAACTTCTGGGAACCTCCCTTGCTCCTCTATTCCCCTTGTCACGAGGCAGATAGAGGAGGTTTGTTTGCTCAAACTGAGTCTGAGTCGGCTGAGTCCATCCTTGGCGTCTTCGTACTGTTACGACTAGTGGGTGATGTGAAGGACTCAAACGCACGACTCAGCACAGGGGTAGATTGAAAGGGTTAAACGTTTTACTATCCGGGTTCGGTACACAGGTAGGTAGTGATGTTACAAATGAACCCGAGGCTTCGGAGCTTGTGTAAATTCATCTTCCCTCTGTCTTACTTTTGCTTACTGCTCATCTTGCATGTGTCAACTGTTGACATGTTACATACCAAAACTGTTTCTATAGACTTGCTTCAAAGAATGCCACAGAGCTTTTTAAACATAGTTATTAAATGTACTGGCTAGTACATGGGTAATAAATACAAAAAAGACCAATTATAATAAAAACATTGATTACAAAATCACAATTTGTGCCATCAGTAGCCATACTGTTAACAAAGGAAGACTCAATAGATGTGTGTCACCATTTATTCTCTAAATACAATGTAAACTTTGCTCAGACGTTACAGGTATTTGGTGTACAGAAGCTTTGTTAGCAGGTCTTGGGGCTTTCTGGGACGGAGAATCTGGGTGGTCCTGCTCTTCTGCTCCAGATGGTGCTTTGGAGGATCTGTCTGACAGGCCACATGATGTAGCCTAGGACACTGTTCAGATGTTCTTCCTTAACCACAAGAGCAGCAATGTTATTCATGTTTTTTCCTGAATGTATTAAAAGGAAAATACTCCATACTGTAAATAAAATGTCATCTCACTGACCATTATCCTTGCACTGCAAGTGATTACTCGTGCTTCTGACCTCTGCCTGTCCTACAACTATTCTCCTGCCTATTCCCTGTTTGGATTTGTTTGCTATTCTTGGACTGCCTACCTGTGTACCGAACCCGGCTAGTAAAACGTTTCACCCTTTCGATCTACCCCTGTGCTGAGTCGTGCATTTGAGTCCTTCACATCACCCACCATTCGTAACAGCTTTAGCCTAACGTGATATTTCACAGGCAAATATTGCTGACATGCAACACAAGACTCAACCTGGGATTGTAGACTTAAGACTAAAGACTTAACCTGGGATTGTGTTTTGAAACGGTCTCTCTCTGTTATTGTGAGTAAAAGGTCATCTGTGACATAAGTGTCCCCATCGCCACCACTGGTCCCAACCCCTTGAGTGTGCCATTCCTGCGTGGATGATGGGTAAATGGCCCCTTGTTATGCACGTGGAGCAGGCAGGCTAGGGCACTTACTGCACGGTCTGCTCATGTCCAATTAAACCCGTTAGGAGGGCCATTCAGCACTGCAAATCACCATGAGTCACCGCAGCCAAGTGCACATCCACCTGAGCAAATCAGATAGTGCATGCACTCTCCTCGGGAAAGCATCTGTGCCAGAGCCCCGCCGCTCCACACGCATGTATACATACACACACACACACACACAAACCACACATATCCAAATCCACCAGTAAACAGACACATGAAGACAGCTGTGAAAGAACAAAGCAAATTCTAAGAAATACACTTCTGTACACAGGGCCTAAATCAAGGAAACAGACCCCTACACACAATCACACACACACACACAGGGCTTAAAGCAAGGAAATAGAGCCCTACACACAATAACACACATAGGGCTTTAAGCAAGGAACATTTTTGTGCCTGAAATTTGTTTGGGGGTTACGAGAGGATGGAGGGGAAAGGGGGATTCACAAAATAAAGAACTTAATAAATCAAAAAATGAACCGGCTTGTTACCACAACTGATACAAATTTAGGTTCCATTTTTCATCAGAACACATTACATCTTGTGTGCACGACTTGAAGTGTTGATGACAACTGAACATAATTGGATACCTAGGCTACTGTTACACGCTCAAAGCGAGCAAAATATACCTGCACAAGATGCTAAAAACATAGCCTAACGTACTGTAGGCTACAAGCCAGATGGATGACAACTGAGGCGTATATATTGCAATCCGTTTCAGAAAGAGCACCAAATCTAAGCGTTTCTAAATGTGAATCCTCACATTAACTTGACAGGTCCAAATGGCAGAAAAATGCATTATCTACATGTCCATTCCTCAGGCAGAAAGTGTAATCTGTTGGTATGCAGCGTGATAGGCCTCTACTGTTGTCAAACAATTGCCAAATTAGCCCATAAGATTGCAATGTATATAAAATCTATTTTCAAATCTAAACCGGCACACAATCACACACACACACACACACACACACACACACATATACATATATATATATATATATATATATATATATGTATACTGTACACACTTACACACACACTACCCAACTGCCCATCTCCTGAGCAGCTGCACTGGTGAGCAGAAGAGTGGTACTGAGGGCTGCAGGTGACCATGTCAGACATGTGGCTACTGCACTGGTGTCTTAATGAGTGTGTGTGTGTGTGTGTGTGTGTGTGTGTGTGTGTGTGTGTGTGTGTGTGTGTGTGTGTGTGTGCGTGCGTGCGTGCGTGCGTGCGTGTGTGTGTATGTCAGATGCTGATCCTCTTCCAATATGTGTTATTTGCAGTTTGTGTCATCTCTACATGGAGATGTGCAGTGAAGAGAAACGTATATGTTTGCTAAAGGATGAAGTGTGATAACTAGTCTGCCTCTGGCCTGTCTCCATCAATATTAACAATGCACTCCAAAGGCCATCAACTACACCACACACCATTTGCATTAGAGGCATTAGAGGGCCTAAAGCAGGTTGACAATGGGCTAAACAGCACACTGCCTCTGTAGGCCATGGCAAAGGGAGAATCAGTTTAAACCAATCTGCAGAGCTAACACACTTGGCAGCTACAGGGACAGGGAAACACACAATAATGTAATAACTTAACAATTAATAAATGTGTGCCAATAAGGAAAGAAAAGCAAAACAACCAACAAGAAGATTGAATATTATTATTGAAAAACAAATGAATTGAGTTCATACTAAGAGCTCCTCTATGAATGCAGATTTTGGCAGGCATTCAGACCCAACTGTGTTTTTATCTTTTTTTTTGTGTCTTTTTTTTGCATTTAGTGCTTTCTGCTCGTCTCAGACGGGGCCCCTTATGGCATGAGCAACTTTAAGTGTGTGAGAGCTTCTGCTTCCTCTGGTCTGTGCAAGGACAATCACAAGGTCACAGCTGCTACTGAGGCATGCATGGCTTCTCCCCTCTCTCTTTCTGTCTGTCTGTCTGTGTCCCCCTCTTTCATTCTGTCTTTCTTTCTTTCTTTCTTTCTTTCTCTCTTCAACTCTTTTACTCTGCTCCTTCGTTTCTGTCCCTTGCCCTCTTGTTCTTTGCCCTTCTCTGTCTTTCTCTCTCTCTCTTTCTCTCTCTGTCTCTCTCTCTCTCTCTCTTTCTGTCTGTCTCTCTCTCTCTCTCTCTCTCTCTCTCTCTCTGTCCTCAGCATTCCTGGCCGTATGACCACGCTCAAAGCTCGCGACTTTACTGATGTGCTAATGTCTTTCAGTGTCTTTCAGACCCTCACAATGTTCTCCTGGAAGCTTAAAGAGCTCACCGGAGGGTCTATGTGTGCTATGTTGCAAGGAAATGTCTTCTAGGATTCTAGCCGGTCTAGATGGGTTAAAATGATGGGTGAGTGGATCACAGGGCTTCATGGGGACCCAAGTGATCAGACCCAAGGGTCTTTTCTCTTTCTCTCTTTCACACACACACACACACACACTTACACACACACACACTCTCTCACACACACACACAAACACCGAGGCAGGGTGGAGAGAGAGAGAGCGAGAGAGAGATTTGTCCCTTTGAGTCCTGCAATGTTCTTTCAAAACTGTAACCACTGCGAAAAGACGAGAATTGACTGAAACGATTCTTTTTAATGACTAGTGGAGGGAGGATTAATGGAATCTGCAGGGCAGCAAAGGGAAGCCAGGTTAACAGCTGACTTAAAACCCATTTCAAACCCATTTAGCCACCACTGTCCAACTGTGTCAACACCACCCCCCTACACACACACACACACACACACACACAAGCACATACACGCACAAACTCTCCCTCTCTCTGTCTGTCTCTTTCTGTGCTGCGTGTGGTGAGATAAGCAAGTTTAGAATTGCAACTGCAGGTCTGCCTCTGCAGTTACATAGGGCTGACAACTGGTGGCAGTGCGTTATAAGCTATAATCCACGGGTGAGCCAACTGGGGTGTAGATAAGCCCACACAGTGTCACAGAGACACACAGACACACAGACACACACACACACACACACACACACACACACACACACACACACACACACACACACACACACACACACACACATCTCTCTCATTTCTTAACACAGAGATAGAAAGGATAGAGCCCCCCCTCTCCACTGCAGGATGCGGCCAGACAGCCCCCCCACAGGCAGCTGTGACAGCACAGATTTCAAAGGATCATCGGCACAAAGCAGGACACATGGGGCATTCGCAGGAAGTAAACACTCTCCTTTTAAACTGCCAACCCGCCAAAAGTGCACAATTGCCACTCAGGATTTCTGAGGATTGCAAGTGGAGGACCATAATGTTGCTCGCAGTTACTCTGTGCTGTGGTGAAATGGTGACAGAAAGGAGGACAGATAATCCTCTCTCTCTCAGAATCCATTATCCATTTTTTTATTTTTTATTTGTTGCCATACACCTGGCATAGTTAACACAGTTGCCCCACTTTCATGGGCCACACTGGACCACAACAAACCACAAGTGACCATAAATGAGTATATTTATTTTAAGCGAGATATACACATCTCTATAATACACAGTAAGGGGTGAATGGATGAAGACGTGTCTATGAGACACCGTCATTCCATCTCCAGACCAGTCTCTCTCTCTCTGTCTCTCTCTCCTCACAAGTAGTATCTGATGGCTGTGGAGGTGCGGCCCAAATCAATGGCCCCTGCTCCTCGCGGCCCCGGTGTTTACATTATTGAGTGTTTTTCGAAGCAGGCGGGGGCTGTGCCTCTCCTCAAATTGGTCTGTATTCTGTGTGAGCCCTTAAACGGGTGGAGCTGAGCAACAGGCGAGGTTCCAAGGGCCTGCCTACTGCCTGAGGGGGTGATTGCATGCCCCCCCCCCCGATCATCTCGGAGCCCAACTTTACGGGGTGCAGTGCCGAGCTACCCGCGCCAGTGACCTCATCAAATTGAATTTTGGTGCCAGGGATACTGTTGAGTGACGCACACAGATGAGTCAAACGTGCCATTAGTACTTCCTGTCATGACTCAGAAAATGTCAGTGGAACAAGGAAAAATGGCGCGGAAATCTTAAGATGTTTTATATACCATGTATTTGAAATAGAAATGGCTGTTTATTCCATTTCAATTAGCGTTTAACAGTGAGCTTCAGAATTATACTGTAAGTTTGTGTTTAATCATATTATTCATTTCATGATAAACAATTTAAAGCTGTGATGGATTAAGTACAACACACTTCACATTTACAATATTGCATTCGTGCCTATTAGTGATCTTCTCGTCTGAATGTCAGATATATATCTCAAACATGTCAAAGGCAAATGACTCACCCCTTTCAGTGGTATTAACAGTGGCTGACTGGCACAAGGTTATGTTGTGAATGCTTGATCCTTATGTCTTTTCCTTTTTGACTCATACTGACGATAATAAGTCACACACACACACACACACACACACACACACACACACACACACACACACACTCTCTCTCTCTCTCTTTCTCTCTCTCTCTCTCTCACACACACACACACACACACACACACATACACACAGCAGGATGTGGCATATGAATGAAAAGAGACTGGAGAAAAACACAGGGCAGGTCTGGCTCCGGACAAGATTATCTCCAAAAGCCGATCAGTGAAAATACAGCTAAATACTTCCTGTACAACAAACAATACAAATAACAGATTCAGGTCAAATTTGGGCCACTTGACAACAAATTCCTGGGCTGCTTTTGTTGCCAGTCCACCCCGTTATGAACTAGTAGATAGCTAGAGATTATCCTGGCCAGATTTGCTGTCATTACACCATATCCAACTTGTTAGGTTTTTTTGCATTTTTTTTGCATTACACTTTCTTTTGACAATTTCCAGCGATGTTAACAATAGTTAGTAAGACATAAAACCTCATAAAGCTGACATTTTATACAAAAGATGAATTTTAGACGTAGGCTAGCCTGCACTGGAACAAATGTGATATCATCTGACATGGGGGTCATCAAACACAATGCACATGTAGTCTTAACACACAAATTTCATTTTTGTGTATCAATTCGATTTTCATCTCTAAATGCGTAATTAAGCACTTTGAGAACCTTTTCATTGTAGGGAGATTTTATTTTCAGTTGTCAAAACTGGCTGTGGGTATGAAATTGGTGATTTCAAAAAGTGGTGGGGGCCCTCTGCAAAGGACGGCTATGCACAACGCAAGTTCCATTTGTGCACGGCAATGCACACACAACGCATATTAGATTTACGCACGGCAAAACAGCACTCATCTTACACTCACTATATAATCATAGACTTTTGCATGGGCCCCCCCCTGGGCCTTGGGCCAGGGTCATCTGTACGCTTTGACCCCCCCATCATGCACCATGGGCCTGCTGGGGGCTGTGTGTGTATCATCAGCAAACAAACGGCTCACCTTTGTACAAACACTGCGTGCTGCCTGCGGCCTCAAAACCTATTAAGCTCTTGGTTTTTTTTTCTGTCTACTTTTCCCCTTTATATGAATATGGACGACATCAGCTGCCGACAAGAACTGAGGAAATAGGAAGAGGGGAATATACAGGGCAGTGAGAGAAAGAAAGAAAAACAAGTGAGAGAGAGAGAGAGAGAGAGAGGCACACATGGGTGTGTATAGCTTAGAAACACAATTTGATAAAAGTACGTGTAGAATAGGCACGCTATTGCTGATTTGAAATATTCTTGGACATTAACTCTAACAGACCATCGGACATGCGTCCAAATTCATTGGAAGGTCACAGCCCTTACTCTTGGTTCCATATCTCATATTCTAAGTACTCATTACCTTTTTGTAAATCGCATGTAAAAAAAAAAACCCGGCAGGACTAGCCCTGTCCAATCATGCTAGTCGGTACGATGAACTATTCTAAAGAAAGCCGGTTTTGAAATGACATAAAATGTCAGCCGTCATAAACTGCTTCCATCTTTGCATCTCCACACACACACATCGCTCTTGTTTGTATCACTCACGCATGGACGGATCAAGAAACCACGGGCCCCTGGGCCTGGATATGTTAAAGGCCCCCCCCTTCGTGAAAAAAAATTATTTTGCGTTCGCAAAACACGCACGCACACACAAACACCATTAGGCGTATATATATATATATATATATATTACCAACAATGTGTTGGATTTAACGGTCGAATTAGATACTTTGGCTATTGTATTGGGAAAGTAAACAGGTCAAAGTTTACTCCGTAACATCCACCTTCGGTGCACTGCTGTGACAGGGCAACAGCCGAGTGATTCTTTTCCAAATTGAAACTGATTAAGACCTACCTGAGCAGCATGGGGCAGGAGAGGCTGAATGGGCTGGCTATCCTGTCCATTGAAAGAGCAAATCATGCATTACCACTTTTATGTTTGAAAGGCGTCGTTCGACAAGTGTACTGTGCCTCTGACTGTGCTGTCAGCTTGTAGGTCTTGATGTTCAGATTCTGCGCCTAAACTAGCTATAGCGTATCGTCTCGTCATATGATCAAATAGAGACTTGACATTGGCGAACACGATACATATTACCCAGCAATCATCATTGCATATCTGTATATGACAAAAATAACAAATTAAATAAGAAATTATTAATTTAATTGAATCGGCTTTTTAATAGTTTCTATAGTGTACGATAAGCATGTCATTGTGTTATAGATTGCTACTGACGATTTCCCCCTAAAAATGATAATAACCATGATAGAGACAGGTTTGTCATTTTGAGGGAATATATAGCATAAAATCATCTTTCATCTTTACAGCATTAAACATGCGACACTTTGACATCCATATGTCTGAAGACATTTTGAAAGCAGGGTCTGCTTTGCCTACGAATCTTCCACGCTGGCTGCATTGTCTATAGTTACACCCCTGGCGCACATGGACATTTTCTAACACAGCACAGGTACACTCAATTAAAACCATTAGCAAATTAACAAAATACACCTTTTTCAACCACAAATAAGAGATACATAACAGCGACTTCACGCAGAGGCTCTGGCTTAGGGGCCCCCTGAGCTCATGGGCCCCTGGGCCTGGGCCCGGTAGGCCCGTTCGTTAATCCATCCCTGCACTCACGGCGTCGTCATTGTGCAGTCAGGAGAGAGGTGTCCTGTGAAAGAGCGGACCTCATGCTTCTCAATGGCGCTAACCTGTTTGTGGAACAAACCAGGTAGGAGTCATCTTGTTTTGAAAAACACATCAAATTCAAAAGTTGCAATTATTGGTCATCTCCTCACCCATTTTCACACCGCTGTGTCACAGCTGAATAAGTGTTTGTTTTCGCCTCGCAGGGACCAAATAAACAAATAAATAAATAAACAACATGAGCACCAGGACAGGACAGCAAGTCAGATATAAATATATATTATATAATATATATCATTTTACATACTCTCACCCTGTCAGATATAAATATATACAATACAATATATATTATTTTACATACACTCACCCTGTCAGATGATGATAGTTTCTCATCTGTACAACAACATAAAGTGGAGTAATCATAAGACAGAGTTGCTTAACATATACTTTTTTACATATACATTTTTTTAAGTCATAGAGTGTCCAACCATCATGGTCCTGATATCACCAGATTACAGACAGTCTTTTCTATAGATATCTGAAAGGATATCCTTTTGAAATAGATGTCAAAAATACAACAATTTAATAGACACAAAATGATTTTTCCTTAATATGAAGGCTAATAAAAAACTCCAAGTAATATCATATCAAATTATGGCAAGTTTGGAAGTAAAGGTAGTGAAATTATGATGAAATATCCCAGGGCACAAAATACTCATTTAGAGAAACAGACACAGAAATTAGTATGAAGAGAACATGGTTGTGTTTTTTGCACATTGAGAATAATCTGTGGCAGGGAGCTGAAACTATGTAACCTCGCCATCATTGGACCTTGTTGACATGTTACAGGTAAATACACAAAGATGCATGCAGAGGATGTATGCTGCATCTTGATCGTTGTGATCCATTGAAATCAATTAAAAACATTTACATGAACACATTTTTACATGGCAAGCATTGCATCTATTTCTTAATACAAACAATTAGATGCTTTTATCCAAAGTGACTTGCTTTACCATCCAGTGTACACATCTTATCAGCGACTTTGCAGTCAGCACCTTCCTCTGCCATTTAAGCAGGGCTGTAGTGGAGGGTAAATGCACGTAAACGCCGTTTACGCACCTCTGGAATTTTGGAAATAGCGTTTACGCACCTCTAAATATCGTTTACGGACCTGTAAGTGGCGTTTATGCACCTCAAAGTTCCCTGGGCCTTGTATTCTGTCGTTGGAATAATCAGAAATAAATTTGGTGTCATTTTAAAACATCTACATTTCAAATTGTTGAACATATAAACGCTGTAGTCTGAATCATTTTCATCTGCGCTGTATTATGGTCTGTGACCCTCCAATCGGTGCCTTGGCTGCCACACCAATCAGGATCCAGGAAGTATGTAAACACATACACGTTGTGGATTAGCCTGCCTGCCTACCTGGGGGGTATTCGTCGTAGCTCGCTAAGCGGTTTAGCGCGCTAATTTTCAGGCTAAGATAAAAAACGCCCCTCTTTTTGGTTCGTGGAAGCAACTTTTGATAAATCACCATAGTAACATATCAATTAGCACTAACCTGCTCCAGCGCAGGCTAACTTAAGTGTAGCTGGATAAGCTTGCCACACCCCCGGAAAAAGGAGGGATCCCATTGACCAAGGACTGATATTAAGATAGTTAGATTAGCGTAGGGAGAGAGTTCTTTGCGATCGCCAAGATCCATTATTCCATTATGATTCCAGTTCTTGTATGAGCGCTACCGATTCAGCCGCATGGAATAATTAATTTAAAAGACCTTCTCGAGTCATTTATTGCAAACACCACAGTCGAACATTGACTGTCTTGCGCTTTTTTGGTGATGCGGGGAACAAAGCACAAAGAGTGTTATTAGTACACCATAGCATATCATTATTGTAGAAAATGATTAAGGTGAACTTATGATAAGAATAGAGAGAAATACAGACAATTTATTTTCACTGCTTCAATTTATTGCATTTGTTATTAATACATTTAGTAATTTAACAGACGCTTTTATTCAAAGCGACTTACAAGGAAATGTAAAACTGCATCGAGGAAGGAGGTGAGGTGATTTGAACTAGCAACCTTGCAGATTCGAACCGGTAGAGGAAACCTCTGTACCAGTTGACACTTGCTGTCAAGTATTCATACATAGATATCACCCTATAAACATCCCAACACACCTTGCTCTCACAGCGGTGGCGGTGTTGAATTTTGCCACGATTATGGTCTTGTATTCTTCATAAGCGTTCATGTTCATCTCCTGCTCGCCAGCGGAGAAAAAAAGAGCCCTTTTCTTTGAATTTAGAACCATTATACCGTTAGAAAATCATTGTTTTGGTGATCGACCTTTCCTGCCTTTTGAAGTAGGATGTGCACGCGCAAATGCCCCGATAAGTTTAGCCTGGTTGAAATGAACCACATGATTTGGATACGGATCAGCCGTTAACGAACCGATATTTGCTGTTCTCAATCAGCTCGCTAATCTTAACGGGCTAAAAGGCCAATTGATTAACTTAGCTTCAACCCTACGACGAACGGGCCCCTGTTCGGAATGGATTAATTAGCTATGGATATCAGGCGATTTTTGAAGAGATCATCAGTGCTCCCACTCCCACAGATGCCCGCAAAAGGCCTCAAGTACAAAGTAAGACAAGAAGATCAATTCACGTTTTTAAACGTTGTTTTGGTTCGGACAACATCGCATTAAGACAGGGACAAACTCTATTAATAACGTGCTTGCAAATACGACGATGCAGGTAACAAGCCAACCTTCCCGGTGCCATCTAAATAGGCCTAATAAAACGTCAATTATTTCAGCAATTGAAGATGCATGAGTAATTATCCTCTCGCATATCGCTGTAGATTAGGCTAATTCTTTGCAAAACAGTTAGACATAGCTAAGTGAACTGCTAAGTGAAATGTTTTAGCTTAGCTATAGAATCTTCCATTTTCGCGGTCAAGGTCAAATATAAGTTTAGCAGAAGAGAAACAGCAGAACAAGCATAAACCCGACCGGTGAGGCAGAGTGTCAGGGAATTTTTCACCCTTTACCAGGACTGTATTAACCTCAGAATTAAGACACACAACCAAGAATATAATAAATAACAGACTTTTACTCTGGCAAAGAGGAGTGCAGTGGTTTCAGACCGCTGTTCCACATACACTGATTTCTCTTCTAGAAATGTCTAGTCTTTATGGAAAGAAAATGTTCACAGTTCATACATGACACTCCCATGGTTGTACCATCTCGTCCTTGGTTCCCAGAGATAAGAATGTTTACCTAAAACCCCCAAACCCAAACTCTGGGTCTTACAACAATAAATCAGTCTTAACCTAAACATGTCATGACACCTCTGAGTTCCCCATCTCCCGTTCTCACAGATTCAGAATTCCTCTCACAGAACAAAGGAACCTCTGAGACTTCCATTTAACAAACTAATATCAAACTACAACACATATCATGATAATAATTATATAGCATATTTCTTTTACACAGAGGTACTGTTTGCCTCCCCTCCGTGATTTAAAAAAAAATGTCAGATCAGCAATACTAAGAAGGTTCTACGCATGCGCTCAACCCAGTTTGTGAGGGATTGCGCAATCTGAGATGAGGCCCAGCCTCCCCTGCCCGCATGTCTTAATATAGCAATTGTGTTGTTGTGTTGTGTTGATATTGGAGGTTTCTCCAATGGTTAAAGAACAGGGGAAGTGTTTAATTGCAGCATGGTTTCTTTTTATGTTATACTTTTCAGCTGTAACACCCAGGGCCTGTTTCCAGAGGCCTTACATTTTTTGTAGGTCCTATACAGGTCCTCTCTTTTGTCTCCCCCTCCACCCCCTTCATTGTTGTGAGGCCTACACATACTTTTCTTTACTGTTTTCTTGAAATTGAATAAACTACAAACACATTTATTCACTGTCATTGATTTAATATGACTTTAACTGATAACATAATGGAATATAGCCAGGACAGCCTTACAGAGTCGCAACGCTTTGTGTTGCGTTGCTTCGCGTCGAGGTCTGTCTGATCACAAAATTCATAGTTTACCCACCTCTAATTTTACCACTACAGCCCTGCATTTAAGATTATGCCATAGTCAATAATTCAATGTATCTTATTCCTAGTTGTAATTGTTACTTTTATTTGGAGATGTGTGAAATGTTAAACTTCTCATGTGTATTCTGGACCTGCCCTACATGAGGTGTGAGATAGCTCTCACTTCCTCCCCGGCCAGGTCATAGTATCTGAGGTGCCTCGGCCTCATGCATAGAAAGATTTTGAGTTCTTTGATCATGGCTGGAGCTCTGACACACATTTGCTCTGTGTGAGCAAATGGGTCCTAGACATCACAACTCCCAGGTAATAATTGGATACATGTTCTTGAAGGGATTGAGCTATGGGGTGACCCCCCTTGTTTTACGAAAAGGATAAAAGTCTGTATTGTTTCAATGGCTGACAGAAGAGAGTTAGGTGAATCCTTCGAGTGAAATCTAAGTCTCTCTCTCCTTTGGTGTACATCATTGCAAGATTAAAACCTGAATCTTTGGCTGATCATACCTCAGACTGAGTCTCCAATATATGGGATAAAATTGATTCCTATCAAGTTCCAGGGACAAACTTTTTGTGGAGGTGACACGCTGAAGCCTGGGGCCACGTTTAGGTGGGCAGCAGGATAGCCAAAGATGAGAAAAAAAGATACCAATGAAAAGGGCAGGAATTTCAGGCCGGATATGCTTTGGGCAAAGTGAACAGACTTTTGCTGGGTTTGATGTGGTGGTCAATTGTGAGGTGTTTAAGATGACCAATTTTATTGGGGGGGGGGGGGGGTAGCACTTTAATAAACTCACTGCCCCCCAACCCCCAAGGCTCTTATTTTTAAGATAAAAATCAGTATTTAATTCCCTAGATCACTCTGAAATGGCAGCTAACCTGGCAAACACCATCAACAGCACATATGGCATTGGGCCTCATTTATAAAACGTACTTACACACAGATTTGATCTTAGAGTGTTCATGCGATCAAATCCACGTCTAAGTACAGATTTATAAAAACCGTCTTAGACGTAGAAAAGGACGTATCTCTACGTCTGGTTCTAGTTCGTGT
Organism: Clupea harengus; assembly: GCF_900700415.2. Lineage (NCBI taxonomy): Eukaryota > Metazoa > Chordata > Actinopteri > Clupeiformes > Clupeidae > Clupea > Clupea harengus. The sequence goes on along the minus strand of NC_045162.1, from coordinate 17,291,294 downwards.
AAGTACATTTCCTTGTGGCAATACTGGAGTACTGCAGGAATTCGGAACTCTCCGAGCGCCGACACGCAGTTTCATCATCATCATCGTCACCACCACCGTCACCATTAGGGCTAATGGTAAAAGGCAAAATTAATGTTTCGCTCAATAAAATCAATTAAACAATTTGAATAATTCATACATGAATGAAATTCACGTCTAATAGGTATTCATTTTAATTCCACACGTGTAAAACATTTCGCTCAATTTATAGCCTATAAAAAGCCTGATAGTGACAGTTCCTTATCGCAGTTCACTGCGATATAACACAATGGTACATGACGAATGTCATGGCTACAAATCGAAGCATTTATCTATTCACGCCTGAAAGGCCGCGAGATCTGTCAGCGCGCGCTCCTGGCCCCGCCTGCCAGGAGTACTATAATACCATTACGCGCGCCCAGATCTGCCTCTTTTGAAACTTCGCAAGACGGAGTGAACATCTCTGAGTATATCTCAAACGCTTACCACAGTCAAAAGAGTTTTGTGTGCTTTCGCTCTCTACGGGTTGGTGAGTTATCGGGTTCCTTAACCCTCACTAGCTCAGGGCGCCACGAAATTCATTGGCTTAATTCATTGGCTTAATTTCATTTGAAAGTAGTTGCTGCTATCCTTGCTGCCTGGCTGGCTAAGTCTCTGACTAGCCTGCTAGCTTGCTAACAACGTGTTCGTTGCAGATAGTGTGCTTGTGTTTTAACATTCTTCTCTACTTTCAGATTGATAAAGATGGCCAGACACTACCCCGACTGCGGTCACGTCCGTCCCAAGGGCGACCGCCACCGTCGGTGCGTGACCTGCCTAGGCAGGGACCACGCGGAGGGCGCCTTCTCAGGCGAAGCCCCTGTCTGTCCCATCTGTGCTAGCCTCCCGCTAGCTAAGGCTACCAGGCGCCTTGCGTTCTGGAAGCGCAAGGACGCGGAGGAGACTGCACTAGTTCCATCCGGGGCTGACGCCCCCGTAAGAATGAGTGCGTCTTCAGCCTTGGACTTGGTGAGCGTGAGCAGTCGCCTTGCGGCGGCAGCTCCGCTCCCGGGTCTCTCCCCGTCTCCGCCGCCTGTCAGCCCTGGGGCTTCAACCAAGCGGTGTCCAGGCAATCCCCCACGATGCGCTCAAGCTGGACATCAGCCTGGATGATGATAGTCTGCTAGACTTCTCCGATGGGCACAGCTCAATCGCGGAAGCAATGCAGACGAGCCATGACGTCAGGTTGCGGGTGGAGACACCTCCTACCTCGTCTCGGCTCCTGGGCCAGCAGCTCCACGAGGTTGCGCTGAGAGCAGCCAGCTGCCTTGGGCTCCCTCTCCCTCCCCCTCCCAGTGTGCGGTCCTCGCTGCTGGACGGGGAGTTCTATGCTGGCCCCGCCACGTCAGTTCCCTCCAGCATCCCCTTCTTTGAGGAGGTGCATGAGGAACTGCAGGCGACATGGGCGATACCCTACTCGGGCCGAGCCCCGGTGCCGGGGTTCGCGCCCTACATGCAGCTCCACATGGCTAAGGAGAGGGGCTACCTCTCCTTTCCTCAGGTGGAGGATGCAGTAGGGGGCTACCTCTCGCCCGCATCCCCCACGATGCGTCTCGGCCAGAAGCCTCTCCTGCCCACGCGGGTGAGCAGACACCAGGCTCAGCTGGCAGAGAAGTCCTACTTGGCTGCAGGGCAGGCTGCCTGCACGACCAATACGGCTGCATTGCTACAGCGCTACCAGGCAAAGCTCCTGACTGAGCTTGCCTTGTCGCTGGGGGAAGATCACCCGTCTGTGGCAGAACTCCGTCGCACGACGGATCTGTCGCTCAGACTAACTCGGTGCACGGCACAGGCACTGGGGAGGGTGATGGGTGCCGCGGTGGCTACCCACTGGCTATCAGTGTGGCTATCACTGGCTAAGCTGTCAGACAGAGAAAAAGCACCACTCCTCGACGCCCCAGTCTCTGTCCAGGGCGCCTTCGGGGAAGCAGTGGTCACAATGGCTGCCAAGTTCGAAGAACAGCAGAAGAGCAGAGAGGTATTCCAGGCTTGGATGCCTCGCTCTAGTGGCGCGGGTGAGACGTCCTCCTCAGGACACACCACACCCGCACCGGGCCGGAAGAGAAGCGGGTTCCGCTCGCCAGCGCCTCCAGCAAAGGTATCCACTGGGCGAGGCTGGCAGAGACATCCCTTCCGCCCTCCAGCGCAGCCTGCAGCACAACAACCAGCTGCGCGCCCTGCCCAGGGCGCAGCCCAGGCTCCGCGGCAGCACTCCGCTCGCCGCGGGCGAGGCAGAGGGAGACCTCAGGCTCCCTGACCGTGACAGTCAGCCACTCGTCACACAGGGGGGAGCGGTGGAGCCCACACCGCCTCCAAAGAAATCAGCCCGTCGCTCACATGTGGAAATCATGTCCAGCACGGTAAGCAGGTTTTCACAAGCACCACAATCATATGTCCTAACTCCTGTCCCAGATTGCGCAGTGCCCAGGCATGCTTGTGCAACTCCCCCCGCGATGCACACAGTGCAATCGCACCCCCAAATTTTTTTCGAAAACATGAGGGGGCAGCCCCAGATCTCGTCCCCCTCCCTAGGCGGAGTGGGTGTAGATCTAGGCTTAGACTCATTGACCATGAGCGGGTTAGTCCCCGACAAATTCAACTCAGAGCACAACCTCCCCGGTTGTGCAGAAAGTTGGCGCGCATGCGCAGTGTCACCATGGGTGCTGAAGACGGTCTCAAAGGGTTACGTTCTGCAGTTCGCCCGTTCCCCTCCGCCTTTCAGCAGAGTAATACAGTCTGTGATACAGCGAGAACAGTCTCACTTCCTACGGGAAGAGATTATCTCCCTGCTCAGAAAAAAGGCCATAAGCAGAGTTCCTTTCAAAGAAAGGAATGCAGGCTTCTACAGCCGTTACTTCCTCGTACCCAAAAGAGACGGGAATTATCGGCCTATATTAGATCTACGTGTGTTAAACAAAGCACTCATGCCGCTGCGGTTCAGAATGTTGACCCCACGCAGGCTTGTGCAGTTTATAAGGCCAAACGATTGGTTTATCACGATAGACTTAAAAGACGCTTATTTCCACATTCCGATCCACCACAGACATCGGAAATATCTGAGGTTTGCGTTCGGAGGAATAGCGTACCAATTCAACGCACTCCCATTCGGCCTGTCCCTAGCGCCGAGGGTATTCACAAAGTGCGTAGAGGCAGCTATCGCCCCATTACGTCTACGCGGCTTACGCGTGTACAACTATTTGGACGACTGGTTAATTGCTTCCCATTCAAAAGCTGCAGCAGTGCAGGATGGCCATCTAGTGGTGGCACACCTGTATCGACTGGGTTTTGTTGTAAACAGAGAGAAAAGCGTTCTCTGCCCCAGGCAAGTTACGCATTTTCTGGGTATGATTTTAGACTCCACCTCCATGGAGGTCAGGCTGTCTCAAGAACGGATAAGCGCCATCAAAGCATGCGTGCGCCAGTTCCGACGGGGACAGTCAGTCTCGTCGCTGCGCTGCCAACGCCTGTTAGGAATGATGGCGTCGGCCGCTATAGCGCTCCCGTTAGGGATGTTGCGTATGCGGCCATTCCAAATATGGTACCTGTCTATGAAGCTCAACGCAGTCACAGACAGGCATCGCAGAGTAGTGGTGTCCTCCAGATGCAGGAAAGCCCTGGCGATCTGGAGAACCCCCTGGTTTCTCGCCGCGTCAGGAACTATGGGCATAGTGTCGCGTCGCGTGGTGGTGACCACAGACGCTTCCACCAAAGGCTGGGGAGCGGTCTGCGAAGGGAGAGGCGTGAACGGTCTCTGGTCTGTGACAGAAGCCGCGTCTCACATAAATGTGTTAGAGCTGCGAACAGTAGTCCTAGCTCTACAACACTTTCTGCCCAGGCTGAGTGGTCAGCATGTACTAGTGAGGACGGACAACACTGCGACCTTGGCGTATATAAATCGCCAGGGCGGAGTGCGCTCCCCGTCATTACACCATTGGGCGACTCGCCTGCTCCTGTGGGCAGCGAGGCACGTCCTGTCCCTCAGGGCAGTTCATATACCAGGCCACCTCAACTACGGTGCAGACCTGTTATCGAGGGGCGATCCTCGAGCAGCAGACTGGTGCCTTCACCCACAAGTGATAGATCAGATCTGGGTGCGTTTTTTCAAGGCGCAGGTGGACCTGTTCGCGAACAGGCAGAACACCTGCTGCCCGCTCTGGTTCTCGCTAGGGGGCGACGATCCCCCACTAGGCATAGACGCGCTGGGCCACCAGTGGCCAGCCCTACCCCTATATGCTTTTCCCCCGATCCCGCTCCTCCAGCAGGTGCTGTGCAGGATTGCGGGCGAGGGCAGGGAATTGATATTGATAGCCCCCCACTGGCCCAACCAGCCGTGGGTGGCAGATCTGGTCAATATGTCAGTGCAGCAGCCTTGGGAGCTGCCACTACGGAGAGACCTCCTAACGCAGGCGCACAGGACGGTGTGGCACCCCCATCCGGAGTGGTGGCGTCTCAAAGCCTGGCACCTGAAAGGTGCAGGCTCATAGCGTCAGGCTTGTCGGACGCGGTGGTGGCTACAATACAGAGTGCCCGAGCTGTATCAACACGGGCTCTGTATACGCTGAAGTGGCGCAGCTTTGAGCAGTGGTGTGCTGCGCGTCAGCACGACCCCCGTTAACTGCGCGCTGGGCGTTATTCTCGAATTCCTACAGCAGTTGTTTGATGAGGGAAGGCGGCTTCTACTCTCAAAGTGTACATGGCTGCCATTTCAGCCTGCCACGCAGGCATTAATGGCAGTTCTCCTGGCAGTCACCCGCTAGCGTCACGCTTTATGGCGGGGGTGAGACGGCTCAGGGTGCCAGAGAGACACCTCATACCCTCTTGGGATCTGCTAGTGGTGTTACGTGCTCTCACAGGGCCTCCGTTCGAGCCCCTGGAGACAGTGGACATAAAGTTTGTCTCTTTAAAGACCGCGCTGCTGCTGGCGTTAACGTCAGCAAAACGCGTTGGTGACATGCAAGCCCTGTCAGTCAGTCCATCGTGCCTTCAGTTCTCGATCGCTGGTGACAGAGTGGTTATGCGACCTAATGCTGCTTACACACCTAAAGTGGTGGTAACCCCATTCCGCAATCAGGTGATTGAATTAGCAGTTTTCTCGCCTCCTCCTTTTGCGTCAGCAGAGGAGGAACGTTTGAATAAACTCTGTCCAGTGCGCGCTCTCCGCTGTTACGCAGAGCGCACTAGAGCTTTCAGACAGTCAGATCAGCTATTCGTGTGCTTCGGTGCACGCGCAAAAGGCAGACCTCTATCAAAACCGAGCCTCTCCCGTTGGATAGTAGAGGCTATCGTGTTGTCTTATAAGAGCTTGTCTTTAGATCCCCCGGAGAAGTTGCATGCGCACTCTACGCGGGGGGTCTCGTCTTCCTGGGCCTTACTAAAGGGCGTCTCAGTGGAAGATATTTGCAAAGCTGCAAGCTGGAGTTCTCGCCACACTTTCATTAGATTCTATATGTTAGATGTGGCTGAACCTAGTTTTCTTCATAGCGTTCTGCGGGCAAGCGATCTCTGAATCCCTTGGCCTGAGAACGATAGATATGATAAGTGTGTTCATTAGTGTCTACATGTTATGTTGCACATGAAACATCCCAGGGTTTTCTTACGGGCGCAGGATCACGGATCCCTGTCGCCTATGATAAAGGTGGCCCTGTTAAATTCTTGGTGTTCTGCAGGCGAGCGATCTCTGAATCCCCTGACCTGAGAACGATGTATATGATAAGTGTGTTCATCGGTGTCTACATGGTTGTTGCACATGAAACACTCCAGGGTGGTTTCCTACAGGCGCAGGATCGCGATCCTTGCCGCCTATGACAAAGGTTGCCCTGTTAATATGTTCACCGCCAGCGGCCGTATGAACCTCTATGAGGGCAAAGGCTTCAGTAGAGCTGGTGTGTGTAATTGGCTGCCACTGTATTATCACGCGGGAATGTATAGGGTCCCATTGTGTTATATCGCAGTGAACTGTGATAAGGAACGTCTCGGTTACTTACGTAACCTCGGTTCCTTAAGCAGGAACCAGATATAACAAGGTTGGCGTGTACAGTGTTACCTTGGATTGATTGTCTTGCTCAGTTTCTTTCCAAGGCAGATCTGGGCGCGCGTAATGGTATTATAGTACTCCTGGCAGGCGGGGCCAGGAGCGCGCGCTGACAGATCTCGCGGCCTTTCAGGCGTGAATAGATAAATGCTTCGATTTGTAGCCATGACATTCGTCATGTACCATTGTGTTATATCTGGTTCCTGCTTAAGGAACCGAGGTTACGTAAGTAACCGAGACGTTTTCAGTAGGAGATATGGCTGCATTGACGTTGTTAGAGGATATTATCCCTCTATGTCCGAAATGTATTTTATGTATTAAATGTCCATACAGTGCCCAGGAACAGCGAAATGTGAAAGAGGATTTTCTGCGTAAAACAGTGTTCCCAATGGCTTCTCACCCCGATTGCGCACACTCAGACAGCCTAGGAAGCCCACTTCAATACAGCACATGCCCGTGCGTGGTCGGTAGTGGAGCGCAGCATAGGCATGCTGAAGGGAAGGTGGCGATGTTTGGATGCATCGGGAGGGAAACTGCTATATGACCCCGAAAAGGTTTGCCAGATCATCCTAGTGTGTGCTACACAACATCTGTCTGAGCCATGGCATAGAGCTAGGAGAGGACGAAATGCGCATGGACCAAGATGACCACCCTCCCATCCCAGCTGGCTGGAACACGCACATCACTGCGCTGAGAAGACGGGAGCTGATTCACCAACTATACCAACAGTATAAGAATAAATGCACACATGTTCATTTTCTTCAGAATGTTTTCTGACTCATTCAACAGACTCATTCAAGTCCCTTTGTGAATGAGAAGAGGAAGCTGGTGATGGCCGACGAAGCCCCGATGCTGGTGCAGCAGGTGCAGCAGGTGCAGGTGCGGCTTCTGGTGCTGCTCATGCCGCAGGTGCGGGCGCTGGTGCTTCGGAGACGTGTCTTCTACCATGCCACATACTTTGCTTTTGCCATTACGCCACCCGACAGGCTTTCAAACAATGTTTTGGCCCGCATCTGCTCTTCCATCAGCAGAACGTCGATTTCAGCCTCACTAAAATTCTTCTTTTTACATGTTTCTTTCTTGCTTGCCATTGTCACAGAGAGTTTGTGCATTGAGGATGCGCTCCGTTTGTGCATTGAGAATATGCTAATTCGATTAAGTAGGGGCGTTTTGAGGGCGGGGATTCAGCTGCGCACAATTCCACGATCATTTGTGATTTATAAACGCAGGAATGGCGTACACGTGTTTTTTTGGGCGTACGTTCGTTTTCTGTGAATAACACTTACGACCATTTCAGAAAACGTCTGAGATCAAATGTAGGATGGTTTCTATGCAACATTTTATAAATGAGGCCCATAGTGTGCCTCAAAATTGTGTAAACCTCAGTAGCTTATGTATTTTGAAATATATTTGGCAGCGTTGTGCTGTAAAACCTGCTTACATTTTTACAAGGTTTCTAACCTGTGTCACAAAAACAATTAATAGCTTAGGTGACTAGTGGGAGCGATAGATTTTTTTTCTGTCTTTTACCGTGACCATCATCATGAATTGGATACTAAAACTATTTGCCCAAAAGAACATACCTGGAAAAGTGTTAAAATCCTAAATGTTGTTGCTTTAAAGAAAGGTCTTAGTGATAGTGTTGTTAAAGCTAAAATAAAAAATAAAAAATCTGCTGCAGAATGTAAAGATCTGTTTAATGTTACGATGATGACAACATGCTGCCATCTATATCTGTACTTGGTTCATAACTGAGTTTTTAAATGTCACGTCTGATAGCCACAGAATGCCCTCCGTTCCTCGTTTCTCTGAAGAAGAAAAAAGGAAGAAAACAACAGAAACACACATTCAATATCTCAAGCTAATGCTGGTCCAGCATGGGGAAATGACTTTACCTGATGTGTGAGTCAGTGGGCAAGGCTGTCCATGCTATTACTCTCTGGCCCCAGATGACCTCATCTGGACACAAGTAGGAGGTCCGTGTGTAGCTTGTATTGTATTAGTGCTTTTTCCACCCCTGTCCCATCAGTCACAGCCCACAGTGATGTGCTCAGTTAATAAGCTTCGCCGGGCAAATAGCCCTGAGACATTCACCTGGGAGGACAGCCTCTTTTTACGCCATTCTCTTTCTTATTACCATTGATTTTTTTCCCTCACATTTTTTCCCTACCAAGGGAGCCGAGGGGGTCAAGGGTCAAAGAAGAGGATTTTTCTTTTTTCTCCATTATCTTCTGGATGTTTTGTCTGGGAACGTCAGAGGCACATTACCAAAGGACAGTAGTGAGGAAGGAATGCCAGGAAACCGTAACTCTCTGGCTATTATGGATGAAGTAAGACCAGATCCTGATTTGCTAACAGAGGCATTTGCCTTCATATCGGCCCTCTCAGAGAGGAAGCATGGTATGAACAAAGGGTGTAAGGAGAACTGAATAAATTACATTTAAAATTTCCTCAATCAGTGGTAGTCGAATTTCAACGAAAGTCTCTACAAAATACAAATCTAAAAATAAAAGTCTGTAGACGTCCGTAGAGTCTTTCCAACCCTAAGGATTAATAGATTTTAAAATCTCTGCGAGTTTTTGTCCTACAAACATAAAACTAACACCCACAGCAACATTGAACCCTTTACTTTTTAAATATACAGTTTGAAACTAAAGTATAAATAATCACTTTGTAAGGACAATATAACGAACCCCTTGCACATTTCAGCCTCTGAGTGAGGTTTCGACCCTCCCATTAGCAAATGACAACTATTCATATGATAAGGGTATGGTAATTCAGTGATCACTATTGGGTCATGATGTGTCAAGAAAACCTGTAGGGGGTAGTGGGCCACAAAGACATTCCATTCCATTACGTCATGGCCATTGCCTTTGACCGAGGTGTCCCAGAATGTTCACACCTTTCTCATCAATATGCATAGTGGTCTAAGTGAAGAAAAGTGTCATTTTCTAAATTACTTATAATTAGTATAGAAACCACACACACTTTCTGAATGCTAAACTCACCTATGTGGATCAAACACCTATGTTTACAGGGCTCAGTGTAAAAAAAAGTTAAAAATACTTTCTTTTACCTCATGAACAATTTCCTTTCATTTCAATTATAGATAAACACTGTAGATTGGATAGTTATAAGAAGAATGACGTCAAACAGACCCCATGACTGCGCTACAATCATGCAGGAACTGTGTGTTCAAGGAGCTGAGTGGAGGGTGAGGTGATTTTGTTGAGACAGAGGCAGGGGTGTAGTGAAGACTGAAAATGGTGGAACGGCACTTTTGTCAGTTCTGGTATGGGAGTGGACTTCCAAGCAGAACATTTCTAAATGGATTCTTACTTTGAAATAAATTTAGTAGCCAAGGAATACAGAAGTATCAAAAACACAGTATACCAAATGATTGAAATAGACAAACTGGCAATTTGTTTAAGAACCTTAAGGTGTTCGGTTTAATAATGGCTTGTGGGATTCATCACTAGATATTCCATCCCACTCCATTGTTCTATTTTTGCCATATAAGTGGATGAAACATAACAGATGAGCAAACTCATTTTTGCAAGCAGTATTATGACTATGAAAATGAGGAGACTAGATCAACATAACCAATAATAACCAATATCTGGTCATGAAGATCCCTTTTTGGGTCAGAGCTCCACCTGAAAATATTCGAATAGCTCATCAGACTCGGTTAGACCTCATTTACAGTCGAGGTAGCACGGCCCATACTTCACTGCACACGAAAGCAAAGTGACAAAAGAAAAACAATGAAAGTTGTAATCCCAGCAGAGCCACCAGCTTGTCACACTCTTGTTATTTTCTGCCACGGGTTTGTCTTTGACTCCTGAACACAGGTTGTCTCGGGCTGGGCCTGGGCACTTAATTAACTTCATTTCTGTCTCAGCTTGCCACCAGCGCTGCTGCTGCTGTCGCTGTCGCTGCCACCACGGTGCGGGCGGCCCTTCCCAATGCACAGAATAATATGTGGGGTGAGAGATGCCATGTCTATATCTGGAATGTGATGGGGAAATCTCATAGCATAGGAAATTAATTTTCAAGTGAGCAGTCTGAGTCGAGGGCGAGTGACAGTGATTTTAGGGACGGGGGTCTCTCACCTCATCGCTGTGGTTCTTTAAATGTACCAGGACAGGAAGACGGATCAATGCGAGGCTCTAAATCTTAATGCAATTAGCGCTAATTCTTAGCCAGAGGTTGAGTCGATGGGAAGATCAGGGGACAGGGTGACTGGGATATTTAAACATGATGAAATAGAAATAATACAGACAAAAACGTTTGAAGTCAGTCACACGGATTAATTGGAAAGAAAGGAAATTATACTGGGAAGGAAATGGGAAGAATATCAAAAGATAGAGACTGAGGGAGAGAGAGAGAGTGAGAGAGAGAGAGACAGAGAGAGAGAGAGAACTGATTGTTGGGGTGCCTTTGATGAAACCCAGTCTGGATCGAAGCTGGACAAAAAAGATGGAACAGTGGTAGTCAATCCATCAAGCGATATTGCCCCAGTACAACTGAAGACATGCCTTCTCAATACCTCATGACACCAGACAGAAGACATTGTTCACTGAGAGAAAGAATCGCTGTAATTAAACCAGACTGGCTTTTTAATTAAATCTTGTGTAGGTTAATTAAGAAAATTATCTTTAAAGCAAATTCCATCTTTACAGATGTTCAGGCTGTGCTTTTGTGTGAGAAGTGAAGTGTGTGATGTCTGGTGTGTGCGTGTGTGCGGGTGTGTGTGAGGGATGTGTGTATGTGTGGTGATGGTGAATCTAAAGGCTGGTCATCCATTGCCCAAATGTAATTTCCTCCCATTGTCCAGCATGGTAGATTTCATTAAGAAGAATTGAAAGTCTAATGCAATAAGAGACAGCTTGTTCTCAGGCCTCACTCACCTCCCTCAGGCATGGGGACAAGGTACTAATCTCACAGCCCAACGCCTTACTTAATACTGCTGCCCTCCTGCCAAACACATACACACACACACACACACACACACACACACACACACACACAAATCCATGCATATCACAAACTTGCATGCGCAAACTTGTCACAACCATACACACATAGACAGCCGAAAACTCCACAAAGTACGGTGTGACTCAGAACAAGAAACAGATTGCCTTTTACAGTGACATGACTTCCAACTGAGAATGAACCCAAAGAGCATGGTGAATAGAGCTGGCTTTCATTAACGACATTTCATTCTAAGCCATTTTCAGACATGCACTGCAACCCTGAACTTCTTTAGACATTATGTGAGAATGCAAATGTCCGAATCAGTTGGACCAGACATCAATGAATTTTACCTTGCCTGCATCCTAGTACAAAGTCTGCATAATGTCCGATTGAGCCTATGTGTGAATAGAGCAGGTCATTGGTCGGAGGATTCCCAGCGAGAGAGTGAACATGTTGATAGCATCCCTCGCCTTCACTCACATGTTGCAGAAACAAATGATTGTTTCAACAAATGATAAACTTCAATACATAGCACAACCACCTAGCGATAACTAGCTCGCTAGCTAAACTAAACAACAACACTTTGTTTCACTAATTCAAATATAGTTTAATGCAATTCAAGAACAATGTAGTTCATGTTCATTAGCTAGGTAGCTAGCGAGTTAGTTCATATTAGGCTACAGGGAATTTTTTCACAGTTGCAAACTTGCAACTCCAGTCGGTGGGTGAGAATGCGTCTGACACGGACAAGCTCCTGTTGGCTGCCCCATGCGTGAAAAGGCAACTCTGGAGTTCATATGAAAAAACAACTCTAGACTAGCAGATAGTCCAGCTTTCATCTAAACTCTCTGCCAATCTCTGTTTACATAAATGGCTTGTTTGGGCTGGGAGATTTTCAGTAGTCTGACTGAAAAATAACAGTGGCCTCTTCAGATGCTGTCCTCTTAACGACAAGCCTGTCACACAAAGGACTTTGATCTAGGGCTGAATCTGAGACCATGAGAGTACACATGGAGTACACTTTCTGGATGAGAGTGGCCTGAGACTGCCGGTTAAATTAGTGCTTTTTAAAGGACTCATCTTTTCCTGATTCATGTGTTGCTATGGGAGATGTCGTATCCTGGCAACCGTAAAAAAATCTAGCAAAATGATAGCAGATACAAAAGAGTGACTCATCTGTATATAAATTGTAACATTCATTTCTAGTACTGGTGCAGATGCCAGCACACTGGTTGAATCATGTCAAATACCAGTTACAGTAAAAAACAATATTCTCAAATCTCAAGAACAGACAAGGTTTCATTTCATTTGTACTGATACATATGGCAGGTACTCGGTATTTTGCTACCTGTGATGTATACATTTTGAAAAATACATAACTTGGAAGTAGTGCTTCTTAGTGTTTAAATGAATGCAACAGACAATCTGAGATGACCATCATACATTAGATTCGATATACATAATTATATGGAATCACATAACCAAATAAGTTTATTTCTTTCAAATTGTCTGAATGGCTTCCCAAACAACAGATAAAAGGTGTGGGTTAGTTCACCATTAAAAATAATGTGGTTTTTAACTCTGGCTTAGCTTTATTTTCACTGTCCTAGAAAAGCCTTTACGCCCACAAACTACAGATGCAGACGTACAAAAATAACAAACAAATAATACCTAACAATAACAGATAATATCTTTACATCTCATCTCAAGCAGACAATCTTGACTGTCTCTGATACCTGTGTGTTGTCTCTGGGGAAGCTATACGGTTCACAGCTACTTCACTGAAGTTCCAGTGGTACACACACATTTTGCTGGCCTGCTGCTGAACCTTTGACTGGGATGCTGATGTCGATTTGGAAAAATATACACCAGTCACTCATTTTTGCCTTCAGTTCAGTACTCCACTGTATGAGTTCTACAGATCTTTTAAAGGACTCTTCCACAACACTGTTTGTGTTTCCTTCATTTTGCTCACCTGCCTGTAATTGTGCCCCCTGTCTCATTAGTACGTATGAGTCACAGCTGTCTCTCACCAAACTGACAAAACAAACCCTGTTACCGATTGATTAGGCATTTCCACTGAAAATGAAGGAAAGTCTTCTGAAGACAAAGAGAAAGAGAGACACTTTTCCAAGAGAAACAGAGCACTGATATGAATAAAAAGACGTGTTTCTGAACTCAGTCACTGTACCTTCCTTATTTAGACACTGTTTTAAGCTCTTATGTGTGGATACCACATGCAACAATGCAGCATGTTTATCAGTTCAACTTGGGTTGAACCTTTTTACAAACAGCAGCCTTTTGAATTGCTTTTTTTAATACTTTTAGCAGTCTATAACCTAACCTTTAAACTAAATCCTCCCATACCTTGTACTGTTCATTGCCTTTTTCTTAACACCTACTATGACCTTTGAAACAAATGGCATTCTCCAACAGATACACAGACATTCATATTTAATGCATGGCCATAACACAATGATTAATACAACCTTCAGATGAGAAAGAAATAAGTTCTGTTTTTTTTTTATGTATTAGTTGTATTTGTTGCTTGTGTGCGCACAACACCTTACTTTTCTCTAAATCCGAGGGAGCTGGCTCTGCAATACCAGTTGGGATTACCTCTTCCCCTCACACTCATTATTTCCCCCTTTCAATTCATCCATTTTTAAATCCTTCATTCTATATAACAACAAGCCATGAACCAATAGGCAAAAACTATGTCTGCACGGAGTTGTTTTTCCGCTAGCATTAAATAATAAATAATAATAACAAATAAGGTTAAAAATACATTAAATGCACAAACCCAGCCCTCTAAGATGCATTTGGGACACACGCAAAATTGTTTCCACATTCAATCATACTAGTGAGCATGTAGATTATTAATGAGGAAGGGGGCAGAGCGAAATCCATTTACATCTTACAACTCGCAGCCATTTGTGTCCAGCACAGCGAATGAATATCTTATATGTGTTCCCAGTCAGTTTCGAACCAGTGAACTTGGCATTGTTGGAAATATGCTCTTACAATAATGCTATGAGAACATAACCCCTATTTACACATTTATATTGATTATTTTGCTCTTTTTCTACCAAGCTGTTTGTAAAAGTGTACTGTACATGCATAAAAATGTGTCCTGACAGTAGATTACTGACACTTCTACCCCCACTGAAAAATAATGAAAACGCAAACACAGACCTTAACATTAGACTGCACAAACACAGATCTTAACATTAGACTGCACAAACACAGACCTTAACATTAGACTGCACAAACACAGACCTTAACATCAGACTGCACAAACATGATTGTGTGTTGTGTTTGTGTCTTGTTTTGGCAGGGGAGTCTTTAATCATTTGAGATGTTTTGTCCTCTAAGCTTGCATAAAGAGCCTAATTTGTGTTGCGCTATGCACTCTGCTGTATATGGTGTCAAACTAAGTGTCCTCTATGGCATTGACCTCAAGTACTCTGAGTAAATGAAGACACTCTGAGCTCGGTGAAAAAGTCTTTATCAGTGTATCTGATGCTATCTGGAGGGAAGAGGGGGCGGAGTGCCGATTCTGTCAAACTTATTTCTTCACAGCCTCCGAGTGAAATGAGCACAGAAGCAGGTTTTCAGACACAAACACGCTAGTGTGCACACATATACTGTGTAATACACACTCAAACCCACAGACACACACACACACACAGAAAACTTGTGCGGCACATAAAACACTGTTCACCAGAATATGCTTGACATGTTCATAACATTTGACAAAGCCAGTTTGTCCTGATGGTACATTATTTCCTTCAGTAGTCACTGGAATTTAATTCAGAGGTGCACATAAATGCAATTACTTTAATTAATTCCTCAACACTTAATTCATATTGGGTTTTTCCCTTGCCATGGAAAAGCTATTATTGCAGCGATGTGAACTGCTCTTTCTTGGGATTTCATTTTAGATTGCAGGGGGTGATATACACTAGATGACAATACAGCAGTGGAAGAGAGAATAATTCAAATAAATACATTTTTTTTTTTACGTACAAAATTGAGTTTTCCCAGTGACGTGGATTAGGGAGAGGATTTAAGCCATTTCACTGGGCTTAATCATACTGCTCTGCAAGTTCCACTTTTGCCAAAAAATAAATAAGAAACGAAAGAAGAGAAAAAAGCAAAACAAGTTAAGAATGTTCGACTCCAGCAAGTCATGCAAGTAATGAAGTTATGCCCGCTATGCAAGTTCTGAGATGAGGCACGCACAGACCATGGTGGGGGGAGCAGGAGGATAGTCTAAACTTTTCTTTGTTGTTTGAAAGGTCAAATAAGTGCAGCTCAATTATAAGTGTTTATTTGGATATGTATTTGAATATGACGTTATTAATCAATAATCCTGAACAACAAATGTTTATGAGAGCCCTTACTTAGATACTGTGATAGGATAGGCATATTTGTAAACCTCATTAGAGAAATATTTGCAAACTGAAGATAAAGAAAGTGTTACAGAATCCCCAGTCTGAAGAACACAATAGACAACCATCTCCTCTCCTGCCAATCAGACTGGGACATTTATTCACCAGAGATGTGTGTAATCAGAGACGGAAACACATGTGACAGATGTTCATAGGATCTGTCTGCTTTGATTACTGTAAAACATTTTATTTAATTTAGGAAACTTGATTGAAACTGCAATCACAAGCACTACAATGGCCAACCCGTCCTGGTCTGGTACTCTGAGGGTAAAACATCAGCCAACGTCGAGTGCACTGGGAGCAAATTACTGTAATGTGATAATAAAAGTGTGGTCATGCTACTGTAATAGATAGATATGTAGATAGATAGATAGATAGATAGATAGATAGATAGATATGTAGATAGATAGATAGATAGATAGATAGATAGATAGATAGATAGATAGATAGATAGATAGACAGAAAGATAGATAGATAGATAGATAGATATGTAGATAGATAGATAGATAGATAGATAGATAGATAGATAGACAGAAAGATAGATAGATAGATATATAGATAGATAGATAGATAGATAGAGTACTTTATTGATCCCCGAATGGACATTGTTCTGTTGCAATAGCAATTAATATATATTCATATACAATATATACTATGGTAGATACAAAGAAATAGACTAAAAATAGAGTTTGAGTTTGTGCAAAAATGCTAGATATATTGGGAATATATTTAGTTTGCAAGAAAGGTTAAACGTCTACGACATCCAGGTGATTCTTTTTAATGCCTTTCCACACCTTTGACCATTATGTAGCTTTTGGGCTGTTTGAGAGTCAGAGGCCATGCAACTGTGTTGTGCATATTGCCATGCACCACAAGACTAAATGTCAGTTTATGTTAAGGCCCCGTCACACCATGACGTTCTGGTCAACGTTCTCTGAACTTTCTAATCGTTCAATTTCGAGCGTTCTAGGGACTAGTGGACACATCTGGCGTGTTACTAACAAAAGAATAGCGTAGGACTGACACATGACTAGCGTGGGACTGACGCATGAGGAGTGTGTAACACCGACCAAGTGACGTGTCACTGGTCCGCGACAAACGTGTGCTGACGTGTCACTCCAGCGCGACAAACGATAAGTCAACATTAGAAGAGCGTGTTAAAGGTGTAATTAACGTGTGAATAATGACAGAAAAGCGTTTTGCGGCGTGTGGGTTTTATGGTCAAACGGGTATAAAACGCTGGAAAATCATAGTGGATTCAGTTGATCTGAACAGTGAACATCATGCCTCCAAGACCACGAAAAGGTGTGAGGGGGGCTTCTGCTACTAGCGCTGCTGAAAGTAAGAAGAATACAAAGCCTCTTTCACTAGCAATGTCTTCGGACGAAGATTTACTGTTATTATTACTGTGATTTACGAAATAACGGGCGTTATTCCTGGGGTTTTATGTTATTAAAATAAATGATTTAAATTTGACACTGAATTTGTTTTTCTCAATGTTTATTATTAGAAAACATCAACACATCCACACACATTGTCCATGTCACAAGAGTCTTCATATCATATCCATGGAACAGCACCAGCTATAACAGTGCTCAGCTATGTTCAAGTTCAGTACATCTACTTCATGCTGGCTCAAGCAAGCAAATACCCTCCACTCCGCTTTTCGCTAGATTATGCAATGACCTTGCATGACATGATAGCATTGGATATGTAGATGTATAGTGCACAGAATGACGTTTGCAATGATGTAAGTTGCGTTTGTTGATCATGTATGGTTAATAACATATTAATTGTATGTAAGATCTTCCCTTGGTGAAAAAACTTTCGCCAATATCTTCCTACGAGAGATGGGTTAGGTGCTCAAATTTCCCTCGATCAAAGAGGACGTTAGTAGGCATGTCCAAACTAAAAATCACGTCTCAGGATTGCTGCGCACATAAGTTATTTCGGGTGCATCAACTGTAGGTACTCAGTCTACCCTACCCAACGACTGACTATGATAGCCAAACGCGTGCAAAGTTAATAAAACGTTCCACGAAAGTTCTCCAGCGTTTAAATTAAACGTTGATGAACGCTGATCTCCATGAGAACTTTTGTGCATGTTCAAAACTTTTTTTTTTGGCCAGCGTTCTCCTCCGATCACCGACGATTACCGACGATTACAGCGTTCACCAGCTTTCACACAAAGCTCTTCTGGCGCAATACCAGCGACCATGGACGATTACCAACATTTCCTCTAACATAATAGAACGTTGACCAGAACGTCATGGTGTGACGGGGCCTTTACGATCTTTAACAGACAAAAATATTATGCCATCAGTTCAGCCAAATTTGTATTATAATTTGGTTTGCGTGCATGGATTTTATGGGCTGGATGCAATACTAAACACACACACACACACATACACACTCACAAACACACACACACACACACACACACACACTCACAAACACACACACACACACACACACACACACACACACACACACACACACACACTCACACACAGACACGCACACACACAGTGTGTTTACATGATGGTATAATTCGAATCTTTGCTTAGTCGGACTATGCTTTCTTTCGAGGGTAGGTGCTATTATCCCAATATACATGGCAGTGAATAAATCGAATCATTGGCCGAAAGCATGTCATATCCGATACGATAGGTGGCGCTGTTTTTATTACAACTAGTGGTGATACAGCCCTTTCCGCTTGACCTCTTCACCACTACCAATAACAACAACAGTTGATTGAGCATGAATCGCGTCGGTTCATCGGTCCAGAAATGCGTGTTGCCTCTTGGGTTGTTTGTTTGTTTGTTTGTTTCTGCCAGGCCGATGTGTTTATAAGTTACATTATTCAAAGGTGAAAGATAAAAGGCGAGAGAAACGCACGCACATTCACACACGCGCGCAAACAATGGGTTACAGCCTAAACGCATTGCCCTTCTGCCAGTTGCATCAAATTGTTTTAGTACTTCTTCGCTGTCGATTTCCAAATCTGTGTGAATATTCATGAGAGCAAGTCCAGTCAGTCTTTTCGTAGATAGATACAAGTCCTTCAGGACGCAATGAATGTTTGGCTAGAAATTTGCCGAACTTTCCAGGGCTTGATAAAGTTCACTGCGTAACTCATTTAGCTGTTTCCAGCTCTGTATCTGCATCGTCAACGCTGGGCATTAGTTGTCTGTACTCCGATTTTATAGTTTCCCCATTTTAATAAATATGCGTTCATGATATATTTTTCTTCTTCTCGCGTAGCAGAAGGTACGCACAGTGCGTACGGCTGCATGCGCCACTGGAACTCTGTGCAATTAATACAATACATAATAGGCTAATTGATACAATATCTCCTCGTTTGAGTGTGGTTGTTTGAGTGCAATGGGAGTGTATGATCGATGTTGTCTATAAAGGTATTTAGGTAAAGGTATTTACGGGAAAATATCTCGATCCACCTGTCACGTCTCTGTCTTTAGAGGGCAGCGCCAAATAACTGAACACAACTAAACTCACGCGTGCCTCGCGGCCAACAATACCAAATTTCATCATATTTGATAGAATGAAGGACATATTAGTTGTGAATAGTATCACCGAGTTTGATAGGTATTGGTCAGGTAATAGCCGAGTGACAGCTGATTTGCTTTCTGATTTAACAGAACTTATTCGTGGTTTTTTTCAGCGCCAGATAACTGAACACAACTAAACTCACGCGTGCCTCGCGGGCACAATACCAAATTTCATCATATTTGATAAAATGAAGGACAAATTAGTTGTGAATAGTATCACCAAGTTTGACAGGTATTGGTCAGGGGAGACGGCCCAGTGTTCCGAAAGCCCGATATTCCGAAATCTCAATATTCCGAAAAATAGTCCCCCTGGCAAAATTTAGAAATATTTTAAGTGGCACAAAACACTCAAAGCATTTCGTTTGCACAGCAGAGCGGAGACGCTCACCGGGCTATCACGCATATAACTTTTCCTAGGCAATATTTGTTAACTTAGCCTACTCTGGTTTTGAATATGGGGTAGGCTACCACTCATGCGAAGGAAATCACTGGCAGATTGTCGCAGGACATTACGCAGATCTTGTCAAGCACTGACAAAGCATGCATGCGTTGGCAATCATACAAATATTTTTGTATCATCGCGATGCAAATGCATGTGTGTATAATAATATTCTGAATTCAAGTTAATGCTTGTGAAATAAAGGCATTTATATGTTTATGATTGTGTGATTCATTGGGATGTGCATGTGGGCAATAGTGGTTCACGTTGCTGTACTCACGATTTCGGAACAGCGGGCTGTCGGAAAAATGGGCTTTTGGAACATTGCCATGGAACCTTGGTCAGGTAATAGCCGAGTGACAGCTGATTTGACAGTACTGCTGTTGTTTCAAGCAAATAAAATGTGGAACGTCCTTATACGTGTTTAAGGAGGGGTTGTAAAGGTGCTCATATCTTCGGACCTCTTCTGTTATGTTTGTTCATAATCAACAAGAATAAGCTTGTGAGACAGTCTGCAGGATATTCATAAAAAACCGTGTCATTAGTATGAACAGTTGAGACAACTTATCCCTCTTTCGTCTTCCGGGTCACGACCTGGCAGGGAGAGAGGGAGCATGCGCAAAGACGCAAAGTCCAGTTCCTTATCCAATTCACCGTTACATGCCGCAATAGTCGAACTATCAACTGGATCGGATCGAGTTATCCAGGGGTGTTAGTCCGACTATGTGCGGTCCGACTACGATCCGACTAAGGTGCTTACATGAAACGGATAATGCGATTTCAGTCCGACTAAGGCAGTTATTCGAATCCATGTAACCACGGTCACAGACACACACACACACACACAGAGACACACACACACACACACTCACACACATACACACACACACACACACAGACACACACACACACACACAGAGACACACACACACACACTCACACACATACACACACACACACACACACACACACACACACTCACAAACACATACACACACACACACACACACACACACACACACACACACACTCACTCACACACACACACACACACACACACACACACACACACACACACACACACACACACACACACACACACACACACACACACACACACACACACACACACACACACAAACACACACACACACAGAGCTTATTTCTGCTGTTCTGACCTGAATAACAACAATAATAAGAATAAGAATAAGAGGAAGAAAATCCCTCATCCCCTCATCTGCGTGCTCAACACACTCTGCTTTCCCTGCGTTCCCCTCGGACACCTTGCTGTTAAATTGGGAATTTTATGTCACCTGCGGGTGATATCATTTCCCTCTCACAGACACCTGCTACCCAGCAAGGTCATCTTCAGCACCGCCAAACCCACCGGGGAGAGGACAATAGCGGCACCAATCGCATGCATAATACAAGGATGTTATGTCACGCCTCGTTTAGGGCTGAGAAATTCCACACACAAGTGGGGCTCCTGTGGTACACAAAAAGCTTTTTTTCCTCTGAGTCTAAGCATGGTTGGAGTAGGGTTGTGAGACATTGTCTGGTGCAATAAAAGATCACATTTACTTTAATGATGTGTATATACAGTGTATATATATTCATGTGTGTGTGTGTATGTATATATATATATATATATATATATATGTGTGTGTGTGTGTATGTATGTATATTACGTTTATGATGTAAACTAAATTTGACCTTTTATGTCTAAATCTCAGCAAGGCGTTTAACTTGTGAGGTTGCATATGGAACTCTACCTGCGGTCATGTTGTTTTAAGTGAGAAAATGTCTTTTGGGTGCAATTGGTTTGTCGGAATGGAAGACATTTAAATTTTTTTTTGCTTTTGCTCTGAATTTGACATTTTCTTCCCCACATTTTGGTCTGTGTTCTTCTGGACAGCGCCAGCTTGACCTTTCACACCTTTCCCCGGCTTCTGCTTACCCACAATGCCCTTCAACAGTTTCTTTCTGGCATCTGAGCTTATTGAATCTGAGAGAGTGCAAGCGAACCCCAGGCTCCAGTAATGAGAGCGGAGCGAACTGAATACAGAAGCCCAAGAGGGCACAAGAAGGCAGGCGGTCACTGCCTCTACCCTTGCCTCGCTACAGAACACGAAAAAGGGCAATCACCCATTCTGTGAGTGCAGAGCTGGAATCAAAGGCCACACCGAGGTGCTTTCAGTTAGGCTCAGCACCTCTGCCTCTCTCCCCTGGTGCCGACCGGTCATCACAACTGACCCACACTAAATCATAAATCCAATACAGCGGGCCGATTGAAAGGTTAGATTGACATTGCTGACTGCTCACCTGGAAGTTATAAACACGATTGCAATTAAGCAGCGAGGAGTTGTCTGTCTTCTCTCTCCAAACACAGCCTTACCTTCCAAAGCGTTGCGACCTGAGTCTTAATGACAGACAAGACTGCTTCTCCAAGCCAGAGCTTAACATTTTTTTTTTAAATATAGAAATCAAACTCCCACTATACATCTGTGAGGATAAAACCCAGCTGATTTCCCATCTGCTCAGACAACTTTTCTATCATTGGCAATCAGAATAGACATACTTGTGCTTGTTTGCTTTTTTTTCTGTCATAACAAACAAATTATATCTGACTCGGTACACATAAATATAAAACTGTTGTAACTGTTGCATCATTACATATTAGCTAGGATTTACTTTACTTATTTGTTTATTTCTTGTTTCTTTTTTTCTCTTACATGTAGTTGTTGACATTCCATTCACTAGAGACATAATAGAGTTTCATCAGAAACAATTGTCCCACAGGTCCAGCAGGGAAATGTGTTGGCCAACCATAATTAGCAAGTGTGAGGGAGACAAACCCGAATGGAAAAAAACCTTGGATGAATGCTGGTATTTGATATTTTTCTAAATGCATTTTGAGAGCTTCAGTAGTACTTGTTCTGAGATAAGTGAAAACCTTTAGAGTGGTAAACTGTTTCCTCACAGTCTTTACAGGTTCATATTCTAAGCACGTCTTGATGGGTTAAAGAAAATTACAGACAAAAAGAACTATCAGCCAAAGCTTAAGTCATTTTAATTGTGAATTAATTTATTTCCAGTCATTTTACTTTTCAAAGCAATGAACATTGCTAATTAAAGCTACACACACAAAGACAAAGACACACACACACACACACACACACAGTGCAAGAAGTGCTTGAACGTGAAAAGGTAATCTGATGACTTTTCTCTGTCTGCCTTTAAATAATAACTTTTAGCCAAATTCAGAGCGCTCATTGTGATTTTAATGCAGTGGGTTTCAGTCTTTCAACAAAAGTGAAATAATTAGAAGAGAGCAGCATGGCTCCTCAGACGCTCACCGAAAGGCACCTCCTCAAGGAAAACCTAATCTCATGGTTCTCCCTCGTCAGAGTTCCTCAGAAAGTCATTTTACGTGGGCAGATTAAATCACAAGTTATTAACTTCCTCTAACTGCATATGTCAGTAGGCGGTAAGGTAAGGGGGATTCACTTCCTCGTGATTTTACCGCTGTCAGAAGAGCTACCTTTGCCTGACAAACAGTCAACATATAATTACCTGGCTAAGTCCCTACAGCCTTTATACCACATTCATTTAACTGAATAATAGAAATATGCCTATGGGGTCAGGTTCATTAATGTGGGAATTTATCGCTACCCAGTGGGAAGCACCTTTACGGGCCATTTTGCAGTGTGTCAGAAGTAATCCTTCAGTAAGACAAGTAGCCCTTCATTATGTTTAGAGCTTTACGTGGAGAATGGATGCATTATCAGCGAAGTGATGGTTATTGAGGTTGAGAGCCTGAAGAGGTGTCATAATTGCAGTGATAATCAGGAAACAGAATGAAACAGGAACATAGCGGCTGGATTAAACACAGACTCCTCCTAGTCTTTGAGGCATCTGGAGGAAGCTAGTCTTAAAATGTGTCACCAGCTTTTACACAATTATTTCAGATAGGACAAAAAGCACCTCGAGCCAACTTGGAAAGTGAGACTTTTTAAGTGAGTTTTTTTTTAACGTCAAATCTTTTCCCACCAGAGGTGGCGCTCAAGCGATTACATTCTGAAAAAAATATTTTTCTTTTGGATAATTCCTCATGTCCCTTTCTTCTTTCCATATGACAACATGACAACATGAGGGCAGTTACTTGATTTGAAATGTAGGGATGGTCAAGAACACATGCAACAGTGGACATATGGATTCATTCACACCTTGTTAACATGTGTGGACTGCATACATGTTCATGCACACAGACTGACAAACAATGCATACATGTTCATGCACACACACTGACACACACACACTACAGTTACAATATCTGTGCCAGCTTTTTAAATGTTTTGTAACAACAAATCTAAACAATTTCTGTATCTAATCTGACTGCATACATAGCAGCGAGACACTTTCAGTTTCTTTATTTTCTTAAGTATTGTGCTGTTCTGTGTTGCGTTGCATGACAGAGTACCCAGCTGTCAGCGTGCATGCCAATCTCGTTTGCATGCCTGTGTAAAATATGAACAGTCATGCAGATTAGACCCATGCATATCAGAGGGAAATTCTGCATTAAATATGCAAGGCACTTCAGTGTTTACGATAACAGATAAGGAAGGTTCAATGAGCTGCAAGGTCTGTGGGTTAATATGAAATTAAATATAAATGACAACTTTCAATCTGGAGATGAATTTATAATGGAGAGCTACACAGTGCCCAAACCATACAATTTTCCTTGCTAGGATCTAAGCATCTTTGGTAACAATTTTGAAAAGATTTTAATCACTGAATCCTCTCATCTCTATATGATATGTTTTTCTTTTTTTCAGGTAGAGCGTGATTCTTATTCCAAACTCTTTTTGTCAAATACAGCTAATTGCTCCTTCGTGATCCTCTAGCTGTCAGTTAAGTGTTCGTGCTAAAAACCACTCTGGTTTTAATGGGTTCAGTTAATGGAAAACAAAGGTAGTGAATCGGACCAAACCATAAACAATCCCAACTAGGCAGCACGGTGCATTAGAAGCATGGAAAGCAGGGGTGTATTTTGATTGGCTGTCAAGATCAAATATCAACAACCTTTTGCAAAACCAAAACCGAATCGCGGACTGCATCTTTAAGGAACTGACATTTTTTAAGGGCATTTTAAAAGCCTGAGCCATGTACGTTTCTAAGCGTATCTGCCAGCTTTGTTACCAACTGTGCCACTCTGAAGCAGCTGTGATACACCATACATCACTGAAAGTTTCTAAGACCCAGTTCATGTGGAACTACAGTGTTTTCAGCAGACAACCATATCCTTCTGCTTATGACATGTCTATAACAATACAGTGTTTGAACAATCAGTGCAATGTAATGGAATGCAATTGAATGATATAATTTCCCCATTCCAGTTCTATTTTCATTTTACTTAGTCCAGTTCAATTCAGTACTGCTCAGTTTGACTCTGTTCCTTCCCCCCTCTGCCACAGGTTTGCAGGGGGAAACTAGGGCAGAACCAGACACAGTGGGTGGGATCCATCTGCCCCTACCTGGCTACCACCAGACTCAGCAGTACACAGAAGCAGCACCAACATCTGTTCTGGTTCATGGCTTAATCTGCTGAGCGCACAAACGGATGACCGGAGATTGAAATTGATTAATTGGAGTTTTATTGGTACATATTATGCACTAAAAACGAAATACTAGGAGATGATGGCCTACCCCTGACAATTCCATCCTGCTATCTTCCAACTTCTATTTCTGCTAATGTGGTAACATTACATGTGTGGCGGTTAAACTTTCTCGCTCCATGAACCCCCCTCACCTGTGCACTGTTTTCTCTCTGTGCATCCCTTAGCCTGAAGACCGTTCTCTGTCATCTCAGGAGAATGGAGCCTGTGACTGATACCTGATGGGCTCAATGCTCCACATGGACCCCCCAGTTGCAAGGGCTCTTAACACAGCTCCACAACACCACACTGTGAAGCCAGCCTGTTAAAACAGCTCACACATAAAAGAACTGTGCTCCGAAAGTCAGACAGCCAGCCAGGCGATGCATGGAGTCTCATGTGACTGGTTTGAAACAGCCTTTGCAGCCCCTTAAAACAAGCAGTTCCCCCTCATTTTCCAATCTCCACAGAAGTATTATGAAGCAGGCAAACAGCCAACAGAGATCATATTGCTCAGATCTGGATCATGTCCTGGCCAGAACAAGGCAGGATTTGTGCAAGCGTTGGTTGCTATGCAGCTAGTAGAAGGGAAATGTAATGATGCTTAGTTGAGTATCAGCAGAACTCTAAAGTTCCCCTTCTCTTTTTTTGGGAGGAGGGAATTAGGAGATGAAAGGGAGGGAAAGGTCATTGAAAAGGTCGTGGCCTTTGAAGACATCTGAGCAGTCAGACAAGGCTGACACCTGATCCTTTGAAGGCAGGTGAGGTACAGTACATTCATCTGTTGTCCTTTTGCTAACACAAACACTAACAAAATGAGGTGTAGGGAGAAAGCTGAATGACTTATAGGATGTACCGTATATATGAAAACTTTTCTCTATGTACAGTGTTACGGGCCTAACATAACGTGCTTTAAATTCATCCAATACATATTTATTGATATAATAAAATAAAATAAAATAAATATAATTGATTTATAATATTTGGGTCATGTTGGGTCATGTTTTGCAATGCAAATACATTTACTATACGGCTCCACAGAATGTTGCAGAAAGTCCAACTGAATAAAATGGGCCGTCCCAACGTTTGGAGATCAGATATTTCTTTATAATGAACGCTGCAAAAAATTGTGCTTCTGATTCACATATTTCATGTAATTCCGCAAGTAGTTTGTCCATTACTCGTTACGGAAATATATTGTGACTGAAAATCTGTAAGTTCTACATTTCTATGCATCACCTGAAACTTTAAAGTTCTATTTGCGTGAAGAACGATTTTTTCTCAGCAGAAGTCTTGACACGGGAACAAAACAATTAAAAAGAGACATTTTGGAGGATTGTCTTTTATCATGTTGGCCCGTAACCGTATATTAAGCGGGATCATGCAAAGCATGCCCGGGCCCTGTTTGTGATTTATTTTCTGATACTGACTGGCGGACTATATATTATCCCTTACATAATGCTCTACTCTTATGGTTACGTTTTTAAATGTTGTATTATCAGTTGGCTTCCGCATGTTGTTGTAGTACATCAAGTCTTACGTCTGAGGCCCTATGTTGAATAAAGGCAAAACCATCAAGTAGGAACGCTGGCTTGATCTCATCCCAGAGCCTGAATGAGATGTATTTCTGAGCCTATGCAGTTGTCACTGTGTGGTGGCGGCGTGAATGGCCAAGTCCTCCGCCTCTCTTGGGGGACTGTCCCTGTTTCTTCCTGTGGGGGAAGGGCAGGATTTCTCATCTGGCATAGCAGGCAGCTTCCCAGTGGGCCGACACACCTCGGGGCCAATATCATTTAATTTATAATTTTTAATTAAAGAAATCTTTTTTTTTTTGGCCAACAACCGGCCCATGAAGCAGGAACAGTACCCCATTGAATCATTTTGGGCTGGCCAAATCACACCCTTCCTCTCTGCCCCCTTTGTTTCTCCACTCAGATGCCACGGCTTAGATGCCAAAACCCTGTGGATGAAAGAGGGCATCAAAATGGATAAACTAAATCGCAAGGCGGTCCGGAAAAGTTGCAGGCCAAAACCAAAACAAAATGAAAGAGGCGGATACCGCCAAATGTGCGAACATAACAGACATGGGACGGCAGCAGCTTCAACCTCTACAGTCCCCGACACAGGAACTTGAAGGAGGAAAGGTAGTTTGCCATGGCCACTGCCAAGCAGAGGAGCAAGCAAAGGAGCAATCATGTGACAGGGAATGAAGACGACTAATTAATGTCCATGATAATAGCGCTAGAAGACATAATCATAAGGCTATCATAAAGTAAGACGGTCAGTTCACTCAGTCAATGTCAAACAGTGCAGTATACACTATTTTGGCACTGATTTTGTAACTAGCATAGTTCCATAATGCAGTCGTAACTTCGGATGACTATTCTAACGTGAACTAGCTAACGTTATTTTGTCAGCATTGGCTAAGCCCATGTTGCTGTGAGTGACCTAGGTCCATATTGTATCAACTTAATATTATTAAAATCATTAGGCTAAGAGTTCCCCTGATAAAGATGCACCAAAAGACTATATCATTTACAACACCTTTAGCACCTCTAGTGTTGACCTACAGGGGAAAACAAAGTTTTTAACAAACTGTTTATTTTCAGCCGGGTATGGTGGTAACCTTTAGGATGTGTATATGGTTACTGTTATCACTCTCTGTTCAGTTAGTTCAAATTGTTTGGTGCTGCTGTCCTTTGAGCATGCACCTGTATAGTTGTATACTTAAATGATATTAAATAATTTAAATCATAAGATCAAATGATACGTTTAGCAAAGCTTTTTCTTTGACAATTACTTGTATTTCTGCTTGAGTATGGAGATTGTATACTCCATAGTCACCTCTGATCACCAAGGAGTCAGTCAAGGGCGAGTGAGTACACTTGGTCCACTTGTCCACAACACGACCGTGACGACCGAATGCCAGTCCAGCCCTGTGTGGGAGGAAGTGTTTTGAGACTCTCACGTTAACTCGCGCCATTAGATACTGTGACAGGCTTTATAAATCTTTTATTCAGTTCTTTGGAAGAGCCTCTGTGATCTTTAAAGACAAATTGACTTTGGGACGAAGTCAGATAGTATCAGAGACTTTTACTGCAGTCCCTGGCAAATAATCTTTACTGCTCACTCTCACAGGCTTGCATACTCCACACACAAGCACACACACACACGCACACACACGCACGCACACACACACACACACACACACACACACACACACACACACACACACACACACACACACACACACACACACACAGAGAGAGAGACACCTTGGTCACAACAGACTAGCACAAGGGAAAAAATATTGAAATGAGCACGCTTGATGCAAGGCACCCACACACACACACACACACACACACAATGCCCTTGATTTCTCCCCACTGGTTTCACCATAAATGACTATATAGTTTTGATGCCGGGGTGTTCCCTGAGTTAAAGATCAGTGAGAACACCAATCAGCTCACCACAGGTAGCGCAGAGGGCAGTGAGCCACTTTAATTGCAGGGACGTGTTTCATTTGATGGAGCCCAAGGCCGTAACAACCCCTCATCAGCCTTCTTGGGCAGGACTGAAATGTCATCTTTTTTAGCCTGTCTGAAGGAGGGAGGGAGGGAGGGAGGGAGAGAGAAAGAGACAGAGACAGAGGGAGGAACGAAGAGAACCTGTGATAAAAACGAGGGAAAGAGGTACATGGAAAGAGAAGCAATAGGGTCTCTCTCCTCTACACCAACATCACATGAAATTACAAAACCATACAGCTCAACATTGTCCCCACATTTCAGCAGGATCAGTCTCAAACTTGGGTAAAAGTATTTCTCTCCAGCTGTTTAGGTTTGGGCCTACGGAGCTCTGGCACAGAGCCGTGGTTGTGTGGAGTCTCTTGAGATTACCTGCCAATGTCTCAGCAGAGAAAATGACAGATAATTGTGGTGATGCACCTATTTAGATGTGGCACTGTACAAGACATATAATCACTAGATTACTTTTAAAGACTGCTTAAAAACAGCTCTTGTTAACATTGCAGAAGCAGCCAGGCAGAGATTGTTATTTGAAATGAAGAACAGTAGACAGCCACCCGAACTAGTCTTGAAATTCTGCTTCTTCCACAGCCTCAGGCTTCTGCAGTTTCTTCTTTACAACAAATGTGATTTTAAACCATTGATTGGCACGGATGGTGTTTACTACAATAGAATGATCAAACAAGTACTTGGAGATTTATTTTCATAATACATCAGAACAATTCATTTTGTCCTTGGATAAATTGCAGAGGTTCCAAAACACTTGACTGTCACATACAGGAATGTATGTTTCATCTCAAAGCCTGGGGACATTCTTCAGAGGCCTTATTTAATTACGAAACTTTTAATGGACCCCACAGAGTAAGATCCTTTTTGAGACATTTTTTCCAGGGTTCGGTCCAGTTTAGTGAATGTTTGATGTTATGAGTCATGCGTGTTGGTCCAGGTCCTTAGTCAAATCTGGCAGGAGGTTTTCAGAGGTCCTGCAAACCATGCTGGTATATATTTTAAGTTATGTAGAATGTATAGACCATTGGAAAATGGGGAATATTATTTGAAAACAAAAAAATGCTACCACAAACATCGTTTTGTTCTCTGTTCTCGAGACTCACCAAAGACACTCTACTGCAGGTTACAGCTACTGGCTTTCAGCAGATCCCGACACTGATTACCCCCGCAGCTGGCATAGGCTCCCAGTGTTTCACAGATAAGCACTGGAGAGTGGCAACACACCAAGTGCAAGCCCGAACCCGTTAAATGGGTTTTGCCTTTGAGAGTGAAACCAATTAGCGAATGCACCTGATAGTGTCCCAAGCAACCCCGTCAGCTTGAGTCTCGTTGCCTAGTCTGTGTGCTTATCGGGTAAAGAGGTCCCCAGACCATTCCCCTCTATCCAGGTGTGACACAGTCGGAGATCGAAGACTGAAAGTAGAGACTGGAAGTAGAGAAGGCATCTTCAGTTTGGCTGTTGAGCTCATCGGTTCAACGTTTTCTCTGTCCTCACATTAAATAAAATGTGGTTTGCTCTGATTTGGATTTATACCAATAAAATAGTCAGGCAGTTATTATCTAGAAAAAAAGACCCGGTGAAATGAATAGGAATTGTGTATGCAGGCTTTACTGAACTAAAATAAAAACAGCACAGGTTTGGGAGATGATGTAAGCTTTACCTGGAACAAATACACATACTATAATGAAAGCTTTTCCCGGGGCAAATACACATACAATAATGTGTACAATAAAAAAATACAATAGACAATCCTGGAATGGCAATCTGCTCTTCCCTAACCCCGAGCAAATAACCAACTTTCACCTCTGTGTCCTATTCCACAAATGCAACTATTGTGGTATATAGAAGCGCACACAACCCAGCCCCCCCCAGCCCAGTCACACACACACACACACACACACACACATACAAACATACACATACTTACACACACAGACATCGACTATCATCTAATGCTTAGATTCTAAACCATAGCTATAACCGTAAAGATAAGAAAAACACACTTTCCCCCACTTTTTCATCAACTCATTTTCTCTTACAGCTAGGTTCGAAAGCACATACATACGTATGAAAATGGATAGGAGGAAATTCCTCTTTTTCCCCTATCTCAGCTATACAGACCCTAAAGACCATTTTTCTATTGTATCTCGGCCATATTGTAGCAAACTGGTGATCAAAGTAAAACTCCATATCATTCTTTGGTTCCATAAGCCTAAGTTTAGTTTTGCCCCGGAGTCCCTGATATCATTTTTTCTATTGCTCATCTTTACTCATCATGTTATAATATACTGAGCAGCACAGTTCAACTGTAACTAGGTGTTTGCAATACAAATTGTGAGCCCAGGGTGTTGTCTGTGTTCCGAGTTCCGTTGTTCCATTCTAACTGGCCCTGGAAGCGATAGAGCGCACTGAGAAAAAGATTGGACGGCTTGTAAATTTGAAGCACTGCTGGGATTGTCCATTATTAATTCAGGGGACCTCTCTCTCAGAGCGTTCAGGACACTCCACACTGTCTGAGGAGATGGTTAGCCAGTTAGCTAACTAACAATGCTATCTCAAAAATCTAAAATAAGGTCAAATAAAGCATTACGCAGCATTAGCCTACAACCTTTGCACTAAGCTGGTTATATTTTTTGCGCTATATTCGTGAAATGTTTTGTGCTACACTGGTTAAATGTTTTGCGCTATACTTGTTAAATCTTTTGCGCTACACTGGTTAATTTTTTTTGTGCTATACTCGTTAAATCTTTTGTGCCATATTTGGTTTGTTAGGATTGAATTCACATTCAGTGGCATATTGAACTGCATCTGTCTTCACGCATCTCACTTCATGTTCCTGGTACAGCTAAATAAATGTAGGGCCATGCAGGGAAAACCGACCCCTGAGGAGACACACACCGCATAGGGCTCCATGCAGCATCCGTTTGGCTTTATTATATTACGTTCATCTTCACTGGCTTTAGAAGTTACAAACCACTCATACCAATGTTTTTATAGGGATACTGTTAACGTCTCAATCTCATCTTCTGCAGCCTCATGTCATAATAATCTGTCATGCTCACTGTAATAATGTCTGTGGCAATGCAATTCTGTGTCATTGCACACATAGGACATTGGTGGGAGATTTTTCCTTTTGTTCCTGATTCATTCATTCATTTTCTGACATCTCGAGTGCATAATTATTTTAAGCAGACCTACATTACATTGGATTTGTAAACTGACAAACTACAAAGAAGATGGAATGTTGCACAATCATAAACAGCTTGGTTGAGAAGGGTCTTCTTTTATCAAAAACACAATTAAACATATTATTAAAGTAAAAGAAACGCTAATTGCAGGCTACAACCATGCATTGTGAATGTTTGATTGAATGTTGTGCTGTGACGTCTTCACATATGCAGATTTATTTGCCTTAGTCTTCAGGAGGACTATCTGTGCAAGCAGAAAGGCAGTCGTGCATTCTCTCTCTCTCGCTAAACGGCTAAAGGTCGTAAATAGCGTGGACCCGGGCTGCCATGGCATGCCATCCGCTTACTGAATGGAGGGGCCCATCAGATGTGTATAATGGATGATCCTATCGAGTTAATAGCTTTTCCGGAACATTCTCTTGTGACACTACCTAATGAATGCATGTGCGAGGGGTGTTGTATGTGTGTGTGTGTGTGTGTGTGTGCCAGGGGTTGATAATGGTTGTAGTAAAATGTGAAGTGTGTGTGTGTGTGTTCTTCTGTGCATGTGTATGTTTGCGTGAATAAAGAGCAGCTCAAACAGGGATCCCTAAAGTGCAGGCCTGAAAAACCTTTTCAGACACACACATCATTATTTGAGCAGCGGTGAAAGAGGCCTTTGTTGTAAAATGACAGTGGCACACCCCATTCCTCTCAGTCATGCTAATCCAGGCCTGAGAGAAAGCGGCAACAGAATGAGTCACAGGTGACAGAACTCTGTGAAAAAAAAAACACTCTTACAATCTCTCTCTCTTGCTGACATCTCAGCGGCCAGAATATGGATGGACCAACAGACTCAGATGGATCCTACCACCCCCGATGGATGGGGGGGGGAACTTTCAAGGAGATGCTATTAAAGTTCATGTGGTTGCCATGGTGAGTGGGGAGCCACCTGACAGAAGCCCTTTTCCCAGCTGGGATGTTGGAGAGCTGAATGAATGAGAAGTGATTTATTCCCCTTAGGAACCAGATCTGAACAATAGACAGATCAATGACAGCAGCTGAAGGGAGGAATCGAATACTATCTCTCCCTCTCTTTCTCGTTCCCTTGCCCCTATCTCTTGCCATCTTTCTCTCCTCCTTGCTTTCTTTCTCTCTGTCTGTCTGGCCTCCCCTGCGGAGCTGCGCGACATTTCCTCCTCACCTGTCACACCATTTCATTGATCAATCCTGTTACATGCCTGTCAACCGCATGTCTGCTCCTGTTTGCACAGAGCGACCTCAACAGAGATGCTGCCCACCAAAGCCTGCCATGTGACGTCTTAGTACTAAGAGTCATAACCAATTCCAGGGTCTGTCATGTTTGTTTGCATGAGGGGCAAATATTTCAAAATGTTCTCCCTCATTAACCCCCCTCCCCCCGAATCTATCACTGTAAACACAGCATGTAACATATACTAGCCTACCAGACACAACAAGAATCATGCAGCCCATTTCCCACTGATTTCCACTCAGAAACTACTGTTTTGTGATTGACTTCCATTGATTTTTTGTGATTGACTTCTTCACTGATTTCTGCCCAGACCAACGTGGTGGTGCTACAGATGTACGAACCTGAGGCCAATGCTGTGTATACCATTATATGTCTATGGACACCACATAATAAACACAACAAGGAAGTACACAGTCAGTCACACATTACTCCCGCTACACGCCACAATATATTACGTCACTGGCAGCAGTAGCCTACTGTTGGTGTCCCCCTCATACTCTGCTGCTGAAAAACACTCATGTTATTGTGCCCCGCTAGAGAATTACATGAGTGCTCCTCCCATAATTCTGTATTATTTGGTTAATTGTCTACCTACCACAAAAAGAGGTAGGAGTCACCGGTCAACACCGGCGAAAGGGCTTTTTCCATTGTCTCCCCCTCTAGCAGAATTAGCATTTTGAACACATCCTATGCAATTTGTGAATGCTAAACCTGTTATTCACATCCCATCAGAGGCAGCCTACCCTCGGAGGGGAGCAGAAGGGTCAGTGGTTCTCAGTGCACCATTTGCATTCGACATTGAACGCAGCCTAAGCCCTGCCTTCTAGCACAGATGGGGGACTGTTTGAGAGGCAGGCAATCCGCCGTACTACAGACACTGCCAATGCCATTTAACTCAAAGAGAAGGCTGTCCAACCAAAACCAAAGACTCAGTATATTGGAAATATTTCAGTGGTTATTGAAACTTATTTTCCTTTCCAAGAACATTTTCCTAAAGCCTTAGTCTTACAAAGGACACCTAAACACACAACTTTGTCTTATCAATGAGGAATGAATTAATGTCCCATTGTGACATAATCCTGCTAGCCCCCACAGATCTGTTAGAACTGCAAAGCCAGCTACCAACATAACAAGTACTGGCTGCCTTTGACAATCTGCCTTTGCCTATTCAGAAACTGACAGCCCAACCTAACTGGCTCAAATTGTCATGGTTCAGTATTCAATAGTCATGGATGACAGAAATGTACAGTATAATGCCACGATGAAGCATGTTTATTAATCTCACTGAGAAGACGTGCTATGTCAGGGATAGTTTATTGCAAGGCATTCATTGTCAAAAAATGAATTCCAACAAAACAAATGTTCACAGTGGAGGGATGTTGTAAAACATTGGAGACGTTTCATTTGTGTGTTTGATTACTGAATGTAGCTGCCTTAGACACATCTATCTATTAATGGCGCAAATTACAGATCATATCAATGAGGTGTTAATTAATGTCTATTGTGACATAATCCTGCTAGCCCCCACAGATCTGTTACAACTGCAAAGATAGTTACCAACATAACAAGTACTGGCTGCCTTTGACAATTATCAGTTTTGTTGGCCTATTCAGAAACTGACTGCCTAACCATTCTGGACGGCGTTTCCTGAAAGTGTCGTTGAACAACTGCTGTGGTAACCGTGGATACAGAGTGATCAAAATGATTTAAATGTGGTAGTTGTTCAACGACGCTTTTGGGAAACGCTACCCAGATCAGTATCAATCATAGCTACATAGTCATAGAACAGTGAACCATGTGTTAATCTCTGGTAGCATTAATACGCTTATGTGAACAGATGATGCAGTTTTATTACCCCTGTCTCTGTGTTGAAATATTTAGCCTTTCAGGTTACAAAGTCAAAGTGGATTTGACATGTCTTCCTGACCTATTTAATAAGTATGACCAAACCTTTGGGGGTCTGATGCACACTGGGTAGTATTTATTGGCATTCGGAGCACATGCCTTTTTCAATATAACGTTTTTCGCAGCATTCATGGTGAAAGTACACAATAAAGATAGCAAGTGAACTCATCCAGCTCAGTACAAGGGTGTCCAATAACTTTCAATCTGTCATGTCAGAGCTCCACAAACAGAACCAACAAAAGAAAATGAAGAGAAAGAAAAGATAGAGTGAGAAAACTCCATTGATTGGTCCGTGTTGTTTATGAGATTTGCTTTAAACGTGGGGATTTCAGAGATTGGCTTTGTGTCCAGTGGGCAGAATTTACTTGGCAGTAATACGCTTGTTTTCTTTGTGAGACTGACTAGACTCTATTGACTTAGATGAGCACTCCACCTCTGGCATTTGTCTCTTGCATGGTTTCATCAACATTTTGTCAATGTAATCCTACTTAGCACACCTCCTGTTAAACCCCATTGAATCATGCATTTCAGTGTGACAAAGAGGCCATTGGTCTGGCTCAAATTGTCATGGCTCAGTATTCAATAGTCACGGATGACAGAAATGTAAAATGCCAGATTGAAGCAGTGAAAGGAGATTTAAAACATGTTTGTTAGTCTCACTGAGCAGAAAATGTAGTTTTTGATCGAATGCTTTTAGACAGTTATGCAGTTATTCTGCAGTTATGCCATAATCACGGAAAATATGAGATTTTCTGAAGTTTCCATTATAATTCCTAATAGCAAACCCATTACATTCTATTTTAAAGTGCAATGTTCTTTTGCACTATATATGTTGTAAAGGAATTGCATTTTAATAATCCTGAACAAGGTCTGTAAGAACAATTTAGATATGTCTATAGATACCGTATGTACTTGATTCTATTGATATTTTAAGGAGCATTCATTTTTAAACACATAACAGTTATTGTTTTTTTTCAGCTTGAAACAGCAACTTTGAGATGAAGGCAAGGCATTTTTCTTGAAGACAATGAACAAGAATGGCCACTTGGCCAATATTTAGTGCAGGTAAAAAGCTATTTGTTTTTTAAAAGAATCGCTGACTTTTTATGGGTAATCACTTTAATTTG
Source organism: Clupea harengus (assembly GCF_900700415.2). Classification (NCBI taxonomy): domain Eukaryota; kingdom Metazoa; phylum Chordata; class Actinopteri; order Clupeiformes; family Clupeidae; genus Clupea; species Clupea harengus. Next base: position 17,255,107 of record NC_045162.1, on the reverse strand, counting down.
ATTTGAATGGCCATAGTGAACTGACTGCAAAAGAAAAAAAAAACTGTGAGAACCCCTTTTTGTTAAAATATTCAGAACATTATGACATTGATTTAGTGTAGGAATATGTCAATATTCAAAATTGCTCCATTTGACAAATAATCGTTATATTTCTGGGTCCAGAGAGAGCTGAGAGAAAAACATCTGAAGCAGAAGTCCAGTGCTTTGGCTTGAGACATCTGGTGAGTGGGAGGTGTGATGTTCAGGCAGAGCTCAGGTTGAGAAGCCTCTCCATGTAGTCATTCACCGAGTTCCCACAGCTGCAGCGAACACAACCGTCGCACATCATCCACCCGCGGCTGGCGCCTGCAACAAAAACAGCTGTTATGACGCACGTGTCTGTCACCGATGCCGCCTCTGAAACAAAAACACACAAGCGAGGGGGAGGCACCTGCCAATCAAAGTTCACAGTGTTTGGGGAACTTCCTAGACGCGATGAGCTTTTTCTTCAAACAGTGTCAGGTTGGAAGCTACAGACTGCAAAGTGGATCAGGACAAACTTTTCCAAATCATGAAGTTCTGAGCCATACCACCGGCTTTGCTCTGTTTCATGACTATGCCAAGTTTCATCAAAACAATGTGTGATACAAAGCAACTATTATGCTGGTTGGTGACCAATATAAAAGATGAATTGGCTTGCACAGCAAAGCACTGATGTTAAATTTGATGTTTTCCATTTTAATTTATGGCCTTGAGTAGATCAATACACCAATTCCATCACCACTGCACAGCTGATGCTGCGAAGTGGAGTGTTGACATTTTGAAATAAATAAAAATAAAATCAAAGGCTGTTTATTGTGAACTTTGATCCAATCTGAGTGGAGTGATTGTCAGAAAGGCCATTAGTGCTTATCTGGTAATGCACAGAAGCCCTGACTCCCCTGCTCACATATAGATCCTTTCATATCTCTGTTGCATGTAGGCCTATTGATTAAAATCAGCCTCAGTCACACCATAAAATAGTATTCAATTACTTGGCTTACGAACGATACTGGGATCAATAAACTGAACTGTGTTTGTAGCTCTTAAAGCCATACCCGTTCACCTGCTCATGAATGACCAACTCACCAACACAATCTTGCAGACTCCACACTCCTGCGTGCTAACATCACTGAATCAGCTAAAGTGAGTTCTGCAGAGCATCTGTTAATCAGGTCTGGTATCCCACTGTTTTATTTCTCTTAGTGAGCGGTCTGCCTGCTCTGCAGTGTGTGGGTGCGCTGTGAAGTCTTCTAGAATTATCCAATAAAATAATCATTCCTGAAAATGCAAACGAAAACAACAAAAATAACAAGTAATTGCTAAGTTGTGCTGTAGAGTTCACGTGGGAATATAATAGTCTAGATAGACCTCGGTTAATGGGTATAATTATATGCCATAGGCTGCCATAGCTTCACAGCAACGACACACAATGTTGGGAAAAATATCTGCCGCTAGTCATAATTTACAAGCAGTTACAAAGCAATTTACACTCCACTGCAAAAAAAAGCAATTACACAAAGACTAGGGCATTTAAGGTGATTACATGATTGTGGGGGCTGCTATTATAACTAAAATAGGCTTTTAAACCCTGATACAATCATTTTGCTAGATATAGCTGAATCTTATTGATTTGTGTGTCATAATGGCAGTGTGTGACCTGGAGGTCAGTTCATATGCTTCTTGTTCTGAGACTCATTTGACTTGACAGGGCACGAGGAAAAGACACCGATTGGACAGAGAGAGGTAAAGTGTTCGTGTGTGAGTAAAAGAGCGACAGAGAGAGAGAGAGTGAGAGAGACAGAGAGAGAGAGAGAGAGTGAAAGAGTATTGCCACAAATGTATACATGTTGGGCTAAGAAAACTATTAATGGACAGGATTAGTTTTGCCTATGAAATTAGTTTATTTTGTCCACAAAGTGAGACATGCATTCAGCCTTTTGTTCACAAAATGAAAAGGGCAACAATCATTGATGACATGAATCATCCATTTTGTTTTCTGTGGATGAAAGAACGTGCTCTCTGCAACATGTCATGGACAGTGCAAACACGCTTGTGTTTTCTGTGGACAAAAGTTACCATGTTACATGGTCTTGCATTAAATCAATACATTTCCTAGCACAGACTACGCTCCGTATATGAAATATGGTCTGTTACACTTGACGCCCCATAGGGGTCACCAGTGACCGGGCACAGATATAATGCACCTGCAGTGCCAGTCCTTATCAGCAGGGGAGTGAAAGGAGGTTCATCAGCCTGCCTCTGGCTTGCTCTGTGCCTGCTAGTCTAATGAACACAAATTAAACCCCCTGGAGCACGGTCGCCACTGACAACCCCATGGGCTGCAGAGATATGCTGAACAGCCCCTCAGTGAGTCCACCCTCGCAAAGCGTCGGTGTTGAGAGCAGAGGATGTAAGCAGAAGTAGAAGAAAACATGTTTGACCTCCACACACACGCTAGACCAGGAGGAGTTGCACAGTCGGAGCTTGTTTTAATATGCCATACAGATAAAAACTATCTTACAACACTCTTCAAATATAGAGTACAGTGGATACATGTTGATATCTTTCTTTGGCGTGACATTTCGATGAGAAGTATATATTACGCTGCATTGCTTTGTCACAGTGACTTTTGCTAGAGCAAATATGAGCATTACTGTAAGAGCGTAGAGATACAATGACCTTTAAAGCAAAAGAAATTTGGGCCACACTTTATTTGGATGGTTCCCTATAGACTATCTACAGATGTTCAGATTATACACAAAATATTTGTTGAAACTCTGTTAACTACAATTTATCGTGAAGGTTATTAATTAATTCCCTGACCCCACAGCCAAATTCATAAGTTTGCAACATTGTTTTTGTACATCTACTACCACACCCCATCCCACCCCACCCCTTTCTCTGTCCTCTCTCTTCGATATGCAAGCAAATGATGCCTGTCTCTTTGCGTTCCCAGTTGTTCTCTTTCGGTCCATTCATTCTCCCATTCAGGTATAGCTGCATAACCCTTTTTATTTAAACTAACCATCTCTGGATTCACTACTATCAGTAACAGTTGATCCCAGCATCAGGTTTTGCCATCCACATAAGTTAATAAGCACTAAATATATAAAAAAGTCTCTCTCTCTCTCTCTCTCTCTCTCTCCCTCTCTGTGTGTGTCTGTGTGATGAATGTTATCCACCATTGACCTCTAAATGATGAGCTAGACAAGGGTTGGGAGGATATCCTAGGTGTTTCTGCTCCCAAATGGATTTAATTATGATGGAATGAGCACTTTCAAAATCCAAATCTATTCTGAACAATCTGCCCCTCCCCTGGACATGATCTCCTCTATGGGTATAAAGTGTCCTTTGCTCACTGAATCACTGAATGACAATGAACAAACAGATGTACTCTGTGTGTAATCGGTGTGTTATTTTTATATTATGTTTAATTTCCGAGGAGTGATGTGCTATTATGGATCAGTTGCCTCATTTGAATGCATAGCTAGAGGATGTGTTCAGGTCAAACATTTTTCAGACATTTTTCTCTGTGCTCTGTAATAAGCTTTGGTGGACATATGTGTTTTTTTTTTTTGTTTGTTTTTTTTTCTGCAGGTGTTTTGATGAAACACAACAGGACATCTCATAAAGAGTTGTCCACTTGGACAGGATATTGTATTTTGCAGGAAATGATAGACTCTCGGATGTGACATGATGAGAGGCACCTGGTTAGAAATTAAATTTTGCGGCTGTCATCTTGCTCACTGGATACTGCCGAAAGGGTATGCATTTATATATATATATATATATATATATATATATATATAAATATATATGTATACACACACAAACACACACTCTCTCTATTTTGTATACAGTCATAACCTGCTTCCCACACACTTTCCACCACGGGGGTCCGTTCAATGAAAAGCCCCGCCATCATTTCTTAACTTTGACAGAGAGGAAGGAATTAGCATGTTCCTGGTTCCCTGTTGTTTTGAGCCAGCCTGCCTCAGGTCGTCGCAGGTGACCAGTGACTCACACACACGCACGCACACATACAGACACGCAAGCCCACACACACGTCGGCTCCCGCGTTTTCTCCGGCATTAATGCAGTGTGAAAGCTTTTCTGGCGGCGAGCGTTCTAAAAAGAAACTCTACGGCGAGAGGATCCATTTGAGGTTTTGAGCGGTTTGTTCCTTGCTGATCTCGGCTGGGCACAGGTGTCCTTAATGAAAAGTGCGTGTGTGAACAGCTCCTGTTTTATTAGATTAAAGTGTTGTAAACATTTAGTCTGAGGTAAAATATAGTAGAAGAGAAATGCAAGAACTCTTAAATGGAGGTTTTGTGCAGGTACATCCACACACTTGTAATAAGAGAGCTAACAAAGGATAATGCACTGACACGCAAAGCTTTAAAAAGTCCCACTTCTGTCTCTCATGAAATGGAATGGGTGAATGCACTTACTCAGCCCAATTGTAAAGCTCTCTGCTGGTTTTATTCAATGGAGAGCAAATCAATATTTTGCACCATGAACACAGCAAGCCAGACAGTGAAAGTGTCTTCGAGGAGGCCGAATGCATGTCTAAAGTGCAGAGATGGGTTTCCCTTCCAATCTTACATTCTCAGTGCCAGCAACATCTGAAAATGCATAAACAATTTCTATAGGAAGACACTTTTATGTATGCTTTATGGGTGTGTGTGTGTGTGTGTGTATTTGTGTATGTGTGTGTGTGTGTGTGTGTGTGTGTGTGTGTGTGTGTGTGTGTGTGTGTGTGTGTGTGTGCTTCTTCCCTTTTCAATTCAGCCTCTATGCAGTGTGCACGTTTGCCCGTTCTGTAGTTATTTCAAATGAATGGGCGCCTGATGGGTCAGCTATTATGGCTGTAGAGCTAAGCACTATTGTTGATTTATTTTTAATGGCTTTTCCAATTATGTAAGCAATAATGTCCATTACAAGATATCGTGCACAACTGCCTGTGCAATAGGCTTCTTTAGTTAGTGTTGGCATGTAGCACCATTTTTACATTTGCTTGATCAGTGGCCAAGGTACTGTTAAATATATATTTGGGTTAATCCAGACGTCCGTCTAATTAGTTCAGCCTATTATGTGAGAGGATTTTTATTTTCTATTTTTTTTTTTACACCTGCTATGTTGGTCCTCTGATGGTTCTGGGTACATGTGTTATGTTGGTTCAGTGATGGTTCTGGGCACATGTGTTATGTTGGTCCTCTGATGGTTCTGGGTACACATAGCTTGACGTGTAACTTTGGGCCATGCTAGTTCACGCTCTCCCTAGTGGAACCTCACAGATAAAACCCCACTCTTGCAGCCGCAGTCTTAAGCATAAAAGCTAGGGCTCTCTGAATTTTGGATCAGGTTCATTATGAAGCTACATTATGTCCACGGTGGTTAACTACAAATGTGCACAGCTGTCATCTCCAAGTCGTTTCCGTCAGATTGAAAATGGCCCACACAGTCAGGATGTTCTCATGTGTTCTCATGTTCTCACTAGGGCTGTCAGCGTTAACGCGTTAATCTATGCGATTAACTCTCACGATTTACCGTCGAGGGGCACCATTGTGTCTCGCATACATTCCTTTTATGACGGCGAGAGAGCACGACAAATTCAGCTCCTCGAGCAAGCTGCCACCGTCACCCTTACTGGTGACCACTGGACATCAGTCAGCAATGACAATTACCTGGGTGTCACAGCTCATTTGATTGACAATGTATGGAAATTGAGATATTTTTCATTGGAAGTAAAAAAAAAAAAACAGACAAACAAACTTTTAATCGCGATTAATCTAGATTAATGAATTTGAAAATGTGAGATTAATTAGTTAATTTTTTTTAATCTATTGACAGCCCTAGTATATACTAAATGTGCATTGAACTCCTGGAGGCATGAATATTTCAGGCATGTCTGGAGTCCTGCTCTCTCCGCTGGCACACTGAAGATGATGATGGACATGATGGGAAGCAGATCGTGAAAGCTGAAGCCCCAGGAGCTTCAGCATGTATGATTGCATTTAAGGGCCTGAGTGAGAACTGCCAACATGTATGTATGTATGTGTGTGTGTGTGTGTGTGTGTGTGTGTGTGTGTGTGTGTGTGTGTGTGTGTGTGTGTGTGTGTGTATGTGTATGTGTGTGTGTGTGACTGTTGCTATTATTACATTACCTTGTGTATATCAACATCACTAAATTAAGTAAGAAGGGTTTGATTTGTTTGTGCATTTGTAGTTGTAAGTTTGTGTGGAATTGTGCATGCTTAACTCTATGTATGTATACCTCACTGTGTCTTTATGTGTCCTGGGTCGGGTGTGTGTGAGAGAGAGAGAGAGGGAGAGGGAGAGGGAGAGTGTGTGTTTGCTGTGTGTGTGTGTATAAATAGCAGGAGGAGCATTAATCACTGACTCCAGGAGACACAAATGAGAGCCGATAGGCCCAGGCCAGCGCTCTCCTACGGCATTGTGGGTAAGGGGGGCAGAGTGACACGCAGTAAATCAGAAGCTCTCAGTGGCTGGCACAGGAGATCCCTCACAGACAGCAGAGCCTCCTCCACGCCAAACCAGGAACTCACAGGAGGTGAAGGAAGCCTGGGCAGCAATGCTGAGTGGGAGAAGAGTAGAGTCCCGCAGACAGACCCTGACTGACTACCTTAAGGGCTTTGCTGTTCGATTACATGAATCTCATTAGAGGCCATGGTTTAGAGATCAGTCCGAATGTGTCCGACAGGAGGCTTTTAGAGTGGACACACAAGTTTCTGCTTTGAGAACATTGCCCATAAAAAAAAAAAATGTGAACTCCATAATACTGAAAACCATGAGAGAAAACAAAAACTGTTCCTCCAGTATCACCAATAGAAGTTTTATGTTCTGTATACTCCAAACTCATTGAACATCACAGCAGCCAAGAAAGCAAGGCTGCATATCCATAGGTGTTACTCTCCTAACCCCCAAACCTCTCTGTGCAGGAGAGGCGCCCGTGCTTTTAATGTGTCTTGTTTGGCTCTGCTGATGGGGGTGCATTAGCCTAAGCCTAATCAGACAGATGGAGGCTAGACTTTCTCAAAGCAATCCTGTTGATTTCACCTGATGAACAAACTCACGCAGCCTCTAATTGCGCGGCGCAGCCAGCGAGAGGGATGATTTCCATTTAATTGAATCCAGATTACATTTAATTAGACCTCTCCTCACGCATGAGCGTGTGAGCCTGTCCCTGAGAGCTGGCAACCGCGCTCTTATCTCAGGGACAAAACACAGTTATAAATACAAATAAATATATAAATAAATCGGAAAAAAAATAAAACGGAGACTGCATGCAGTGCAGCAGAAAACTTCACAGGAGGCTCACTTCAGATGTAGCCGACATGCTAGAGTTTCGCTTCCCGACCTGCGCAGTTTCAGGCAAGTGCTGTTTTTGGAGCCTTGTTTACCCAGGCCAATTAAAGTCAGCTCTATCCAAACTAAACTTCCTGGCTGACTAATGTTGAACACAAAACCGTAACATCACAAGATCCTTTCAGAAAAGACCCATGTTGGTTTTTGCAATGGTAATTTCATCCTTTTAGTGCAATTGCATACTGTTGTCTAAGATGTACAAAAAAGCAAAAAATTTGGTCAGAGTGGGGCCTCAAACACAGCATTCACAGCCTGGGATTCAAAACGATGCTAAAACAAGAACTTGTCTGGAAGGCCACAATCCGCAGGCAGGCTGACAACATTTAGCAATTCCAACTCATTATTTGAGAGAGCAAGACGACAATCATCTCCGCCTCTCATTAGTGCACTCGGGAACCCTTTGCCTGCTGCGGATCCTCGTAAGGCCAAGTGAAATGAACAACACACATAAAAAAAAGTGAGGAAATCTCTGCACACGGCTGGTGGTTCGGGGGGACGTGGAGAGCTATTATCTTGTAGAAACAGAGCAATAAGCCGGCGGCTATTACTGGACAGGGCTAAATGCAGGCGGGCTCTTTGGCCAGTGCTGGCGGCCTTATCTCCACTGAAATGATAATAACCAAACCTCGCGTCGCCTCCCAGCAGGAACTGGGGTAGCTGCAGCCGGATTTATCTGAGTTTGTGTGGAATTACAGGACGTATGTGCACTCGTGCACGGCATACAGAAAGATGGCACAGACTGCACATAACCACGCGAGGCACAGTGTCTGTATTTTCAAAGGATCTGTGGATTGTGCAGTGTAAAGGGTGCAGCAGGGCCTTGGCATATTAAAGAGCTTGCCAATGAATGATATCGGCCGTAGAATAAAAATGCTATCTAGGTAGGTCTGTTCTTATGAGTCAGTACTGCCATTCACATAATATACTGTACATCACTTTTGTGTGTGTGTGTGTGTGTGTGTGGGTCTGTGTGTGTGTGTGTGTGTGTGTGTGTGTCTTTGGATACGTTTCCCTGAACAGCATAAGAATTAAACTTTGTGCACCTCATTGGATTTGCTCTTACATATTTGTACCAACCTCTGATACATACATACATACAGTACATACACATACAGACACTGTATAGCCCATGGGTGGATGACCACCACCTGTTTCTTACTGGCCGTGTGTCTAAGAGTGATGGGCATAAACTCTGAGATGTGTCATCAAAGTGACGCTAACGTCCATTTTGCCTGGCCTCCATGTTTCCCAGAGACATTTTGCAATTTGATTCTAATTGTAATTGCACTAAAGAGGGAACACAATAAAACAGATGTCGGCATGAATTAATGAACCCATGATAAAACATTTACTTATCACGAAAGAGAAAAAGCCAGCAGGATAATGTTCGTTTAATTATTGCTTTGATATTCTTTCACTGTATTTTATCCTCTGGCTGGATGTTTTTTACATGAGCCTGTGTTTCCTCTGACATCCTTCACTGGGTTTTGCTTCAGTAGGAAAGGAGCCGAGATAATAAAGAGAGAAGAGGGGACAGATTTAAAGAGAGATGGGGGGCGAGAGTGAAATAGCAACGGAGAAAGAGAAAGAAAAATGGAGAGAGAGAGAGAGAGACAGAGCGAGAGAGAGAGAGAACCTTAGGCCAGCTGAACTCAGACTGCACCCCTTCTCTCCCTTCTCCTCTGCTTCAGCCGTAGAGACTACAAAATGTCCTAAGCGTTTATTAGAGACTTCGGTCGGGGCATATATTAATGATGTGTGCATATCTGAGTGTGATCCATGTATACAATTTCACTCCGTCTCCTCGAGGAGGAGGGGGTGGAGAACACTGCTGTTGCTGTTGCTGCTTCAGAAAATGTGAAAATAAGTCTTTGTTGAGTAGTGCGCATACTGGCAGAAGAAATATTAGAATGTCTCACGCTCTAAAATTAGGGCTACTTTGCATCTGTCTTTAGAAAGCTTATGGTGACTGACAGCCAGTACATGGCAGTTCGCTGATTCACTGATTTAAGTACATCACAGTACTAATAGTATAAGCTGATTGCCTGAAATAATTTATAACTGGAATTTATGTATTTATCTATAGCATTGAATGCTATTTAATACATATATTTCACGCACACACACACTATATACTGTATATATATATATATATATATATATATATCTATGATCAGCGGTGTACAGGGCCAAGCACAGAGTGCAGTGTAGGACTGATAATCACTGTTGTGGACAAAAGCTAAAAGAGACACACACGTCCCTGAGGACACTATGAAGGAGCTGGGGCTGTAAAGCTTTGTTTCTTGTCCCAACCTCAGTCTCAGGCGGAGATCAGGAATGAATACACCAGGCCCTGTCACCCTGCGTTAGAGGCCACGACTCACCTCCCACTGCCAGTGCCCTAAAATAAGCATGTCAGCAGAGGATGGGCTGCATAAGAGATGTTCTTTCACATGCAACTAAAACACCAGAGGACAGAGGGGAGTGTGTGTGTGTGTGTGTGTGTGCGCGCGCGCGCGCATGTGAGAGAGCGAGACCGAGAGAGAGACAAACGAATCTAGTAGATATTGTTATGGCGCATTTTACATGATGAATTCCATAAGCTAATGAACCTGAACTGATTTGGAAAGAGGTGAGACTTGTACACGTCTGTGAATGGGAGACAGGTCAGCATCTGAATAGGCACTCATATTAGTGTATCTAAAATGTACAGTCAGTTACTTCACATTTTTGTTTTCATTAATGTCAACATCGATGTATGCGCACCCTTACTCTGTGTCATCTTTTCATTTGTCTCAGAATCCTCCACCACATCACTGACACGAGGGCAGAGGACGAAAAGTTCATCCACAGTCACACAGAAATTGTAAAAATTACTTGGCACTTTGCTTTGTTTATGGCTCCGTATTTGATGTGAGGCCAAGACAAGTTAATAAATACCGCTGAGATAATTAGCAACCACACTCGGCCAGCCCTGGCAATACACGCAAAGTGAAAGACGCCTAATTTGTGCCAGGACAATATTTCTCCTTGCACTTCAGATGATGATGTGTTCTTTAAATCTAATAATAACACACATGACATTTACTCCCCTTCGTATTTACGATCGGTTGAACCTTTATTAGCGCGGCGTTCCGCTGTCCAGATTGGATTCCTGCTCAGACTCTGTAAATAATCTGCGGGCTCCTCCACTTGCACTCTGTTTGAGTTATAATCAAGCACACACGCAACACAGAGCCCCATTTCTTTGGATTTTAATTACGTTGGATTCAAAGTGAGTGCCTTTCTGGGCCACACAAATGGAACAAAATGCAGACTTGTGTTTAGCTGTGTTTCACTTTGCAAAAGTGATACAAAATGAAGGACAAAGTGTGGCTGCCTCAAACACAAACATACACACACACAGTCGTGAAGGCGCCCAGAATGTGGTGGTTTTTATACCCCTTACTTTCCTGTCTACATCAAACAACTCTCAGGACATACAGTATGATAGAGATATACTTTTTATTAGAAATATGACACATTCATCTTGTGCTCTGAAAACTGTACATTAACAAAGAAGATATCCCAGTGAACTAAAAAAGGGACACTGAGGAGGGGGTTGGGTTGGGCGGGCGAGGCGGGGATGGGGGTGGGGGTTGAACAGAGTCAGACAGATAGGTAAGGTCATTAAGAGGGTCAGTGACGGTCAGTGATATTAAAACACACACCGGTACATTAAAGTTACAGAATACCCTTGAAGTCCGGTAACTTATCAAGATAGGGGACCGCGGCGTCATAATGGCAATTATAATAATGATAACAATGTTCCCTCAAGCACAGTTAGAAATATATTTATAGGCTAAAATTCATTCTGTAGAACTCTTTTTTTATTTTTTTTTAATGTAATTACAATGCTGTACAACAGGACTCCTCCCCATCTCATGGAGTCTTGTGCTTCGCCTGTGTGCACAATCCCACAATCCAACTACAGGCACACACCATCTGTAGTTCTTCTACATAGATACTGTATTTATATTTATATGAGTTAGAATTCATGTATTTGCTCATCTTCATGTTTCAGTTCCCGTCACAACCCTTTACATACTCTGAGAAATGCAGCCATTTCCACACTTGCTGGGCCCTGTACTGCCCAGAGTAATACGATTGGACCCCGCTATTAAGTGGAGACCTAAATCAGTAGGTTGGTTCATGTGGTTTCCGGAGATGCGCTGACTGCTTGGCTGTCTGAATGGGCATCACCAAAGGGCATCACAAGTTCATCATCCATACGAACAGGCTCTCATGAAATCTGTGCTGACGTCATAGTAGCTTCCACTGATCGGACTGCCGAGGGGTCCCTCTGGACTCTCTGGTCAGACAGTCTGACAGGGGCACCTGGGGATGGATGTCGGTTGTATTCTCCCCCACAGCAAGCGGAGCTGGGTAGAGAAGCGGAGGGGGCATGACACTGGCACAGGAGGTTTTTCTAGGGCACTGTCTACGGCAGTCTACCCCCCTCGGTTTGGCATTTCATGTCCGCACAGCTATGTGACTGTGAGGAGGCAGGGAACAGGAATGGTGTCCTCTATCACAGGCAGCAGCTACAGCACCCTTACAAGTGTCCAGGGACACCCTGACAGCCTAAGAGGTCAGAGGTTGGCAATAACAGCCGTACTGGCAGGACTGCAATGAAATATTCTAACAATAACAGCACTGATAATGACAGTTAATATAATGACAAAAAAAGGGATTGTCACATAAATTTGCTTTGCTACTTTTTTTTGGAAAAAGTGACTTGTTTTTAGAACTGGTGGATGATTGGGTTCTTAATTCTCTTTCTATTACTAATTGGGGAAGTTCAGGGGCACCCTTGAGAGGTTTCACCAAATCTAACAGCCTCCGCGGATGCGCTACGGCCCTGCACCCCACGCACAGCCTTTCTGGCTGCGTGACTCATCTTCACAATTATTAACCATAGCCTGCTGCCAATCAGTGTCTGTTTCCATGGTAACATTAGAGTATGAGACAATGAAAAAAAAAAAAGTATTATGAACTGTCCCATTCCTTTTATTCAATTTTTTATATAAGAAAATAAAGTGTTATTACTGCCTATGATTTCACCATAAAAAAACAACCAATAAATGTAGAGCGACTCCATTGCTGTCATTGCTATGTCACACATCCTCTCGGCAGAATTCACACACACTCTCTCTCTCTCACTCACACACACACTCACACACTCTCTCTCTATCACTCACACACACACACACACACTCCTTCCCTTTCTCTCCATTTCTGCGAGTGGAGCACATCCCTCATCCCGGCCGGGACATCATGCCTTCCAACTGGTTGTGGTGTAAAATTGAGGAAGGGCTCTGGTGGGGTCGAGGATGTGGAGGAGGATGAGGAGCTGGAGCTGGAGCTGGAGCTGGAGCTGGAGTCTGTCAGTGGTCCCTCTCACACCTCTGTCTGCAGATCCATGATCTCCTGACCCACCAGAGGGATGGTGGCACTGGCCTTCTCCCACTCCACCGCCTGCATCTCCAGAGGGGAGGCCTGCAGGGGCTCCAGGTCCTTCCGCACCCATGAGGGGGGCGAGTGGGTCTTCCTGATGCCCTCCCATGCCCGTTTGCTTGGGGTCTGTTGCTTGTCCTAGATGTGGGGAGAGAGAAAAGGTGGTTTAATAAAGGTGTGAAGAGTTTCATTTTATGCTCATCTTAAAGCTCCAGGGGCCAGGTTATGGGGGTGGGGGTGGGGAGGAAGCAGTGTTCATCCCCTCAGTCATTTCTCCCATTAAATTAAAATTGAGATGTACTCAGTCTCCCAAAATGTGTCCCAAAAGGTTGAGATGAAAAACCTGAGATGAAACTGAGATGAAAAACTTTCTGCAGTGAGTATTAAAATCCATTTTGGAACACTCTAGTCAGTGTGCAGGAGAGAGACAGGACACCAGTTCTCCCTTTCCAAACCCTAATAATAATCCAGACATGAGGATATGGGGCAACTGAAAACTGGACATGGGTCAGCAGATATGTGCAAGTTTTTGGCTTGAGGTAGTGGATCAATAAAAATAAAGAGCGAGAGACAGAGAGAGAGAGCGAAGTAAAGAGAAACTTGAGCCAATTGGACCAGCTGCTCAGATCTCTCTCTCTGTGTCCAGAATTTGCTTGGGCCTCAGTGACTCAGCATAATATGCTAAACGGTCATAGGAGACCTATCATTGGACACTGCAGTGAAATTGAGCTCTGAAACGTGACTTCAGGGCAGGACAGAGGGACACACGGGGACACGGGGACACGTACGCTCATGTTGGTTTTGTCACTGCCTCCAGACGACACGCTCCATCTCTTCCCAGCCTTCCCGTCCACAGGAGGGGATTCCCTGTCCTTTTCTGCGTGCTGGATCTTTCTGTTGAGGTCCTGGAACATGTCCTGGTGGCGTTTCCGTGTGTGCATGATTTTCTAGGCCGAAAACAAATGTGAAAATGAAGAAGCATTCTATTGAGATGTTCAGCTGTGCACCAAATTAAGTCAAATTCTGTGGTATGGTGATATAATATATCACCCCTGAAATGGAATGAAAATGCAATGGCAAATAACAGCTAAATATCTTCAGTCCTGCCATTTAACTGAGGCACGCCATCTCAGTTAAATCAAATGGCGCCGTTTTGAACCTTTCTTATATTCTAAAATCCTCATGATTGAAATCTCTCAATGAAATGATTGTAAAATTACCTCAAAGTCCAGCTCAGCATAGCGTGACTTCCGTCTCTAAACAAACAAAGTAAAAATAAAAAGGATGTTTACCATTTCACTTAAGAATGGCACATACCACCCAGCTGAATCTCTCCTCCTTTGGCCTAACAGTGAAAAGCTCTTTCCAGCCCTTCAGCTGCAATCCTATCCTGGGCCAAGTGGAGCACACGACCAAACAGACTGCTGGAGAGATCCTAGACTCTGTAAATAAGTAATGAATCCTGGGAAACTAGGACTTGAGTGTTTTCATTTGTCTTCCGTTGACCCCTCTTGGCTCGAGCTGGGATAAAACAGCTTGTGACCGCATAACCTTTTCGGGTTCCTCCCTGTCGTGGTGTGTCTGAAGGAAGCCTGACCTTCCTGTCCAGGCTGCCGAGGCCTCTACTGCTGCATTACAGAACCGGCGTCTGGTCCCTGAGGTGAGGAGGGCCCTGGCTGATGTTGGGGGGAGCGTCGCCTTGTCAGTGTGTCGTGAGCTGGCACTCAGAAGGCGGGGGGAGGCGTGGGGGGGACGGGGGGACGGGACACTGACCTTTTAAGAGCGCTCAACACAGACTGCAGCAAGGGGCAGTGGTGGCTGCTTACCTTGTCTTTGCAGCTGTGTCTCCATGTTAGATTAACCGGCTAATGGGCCTCGTATCCCAAAATTGAATAGGCTTGAAGGAACTGCTCTTCTAAAATGAACTACAGTTACTCTCCTTTATTATTTTTTTTAAATACTTGGAAAATGGAGGGTCAACTCATAAAAGATATAAAAGTTGATTCAAATTGAGTTACCACATTTGTATCATTTCGAAATTTCGCTATAAAATGGCACTATGAAATAGTCTGTAGTAATGGCACTATGAAATACCTTGCTACCTACGTAAACTAAGGTTGGAGTGAAAAGGTGCTCTAATTGAAAGTGTATGAGAATGTGTGGCGCATGAGGTGGGATGGAGGTGCGGAGAGTAGAGATGGAGTGGCAGGGAACTGGGTGTTCATCTTTAAACCTGAGGACCATCAGCTAGCGCCTTCTCCCCAGCGTCTCCTGTGCCTGCCTCCCCGCAAGCATGCCGACGCTAACTCAGGCGGCTGAGTGCCGTTAAATGTTAATGAACAACCATTTAGGACAGCAGCCCAGATAGTATGGCGATGAATAATTCAGTCCTGCGCTTGTTTATAATTAAGCTTCACACATGCACTCGATTAGCGTTGCGGTGCTGGGAGAGCTATCATTCCCCCTGCAGCCTGCAGGTGAACTCAATCTCGCTTTACCCTCAGGGGCTTTTTGCTCCTCAACACAGTGCTGTGTGCTACAGTGAACAGGACAATGGAGGGCTTATCTCTGTGGAGGCCCAATAGGCTGTCAGTGTTTACCGATAAGCTACAGACATGCCTTAAACACCAGCTACAGTTTGAGTTATGATGAGGGAAAAAAATGACACTTATTTACGTACAGGATAGACAGCATATACACACGTATATATGGGTGTTCTTGGCATTATGATCCTGATATTTAACTTGACTTATATTATTCTACAATTCTCATCATTTATCTGCTTGCTTTCTTCTCCCAGTTCCCTTCTGTAGTATGGCAAGCAAATGCAATGTGATGCAAAGCAAAGCCTCACCTCCAGGGAGCTCATGGACAGCGTGGACACAGTCTCACTCTTGGACATCATTCCTGAGTTCCCCGAGTCCCCAGTTTCGCCGTGGATGTAGTTAACCTGTGCCTCGCTCGAGATGTTCTGCGTCGTCCGGATGGGCGAGTCCCGCTCCACGCAGGACACGCTGATCCGCTCGGACGGCAGCGTCTTCAGGCCGAAGCCCGGCACGGGCTCCCCAGGGGGGTTGCTCAGGTGGATGAGACGCGTCTGGGGCAGTTGCTCGATGTTGAGGCTGTACTTCATTGGGTCCTCCTTGCCACCTTTGGCAGGCCTCAGGGTGGCCGTGTTGTTGTTGGTGGGCATAATCATGTATCCCGGGCCCTCGGGTCCCACTGAGTCTCCTCCGGGGGCCCGGGTGAGGTCCGCATCCAGCTGCTTGAACAGCTCGCCGTCGCAGATGTAGATGGACTTGGCGCTGGGCAGCTCGGTGCTGACCCCGGCCATGGTGGGCCCTTTGTCCCGCCGCAGGGTGAGCGTGTGGCTGGAGTAGTCGGCCACGTTCTGCAGGTGCTGCTTGGCCATGCTGGCCGGCAGGGTGTTGAAGTTGGAGCCTTTCTGCAGAGAGAGTTGGGCTGATGGTTTCTCCTCACCCTGCAGAGAGGAGCGCTTCAGCGTACCTGAGAAAGGGAGAGAAAAGCAGAGGTAACGAGAGAAAGAGAAAGAAGAAGAGAGAAAGACAAAATGAATACATGTTAGACAGGTTTATGATACATAGCAAACAGGACACTTCCTGTATACTATCAGTCCTAATGGGAGTCCTATGAATCCCCAAAATGTACAAGTTATGAAGATACTACACAGAATCTATAGTAGATACCATGACAACAATGCTCATTTGCTGCCAGACAGCATAGGATAGGACAGATTGTGTTACTATGGAGATGATTGTGACATTCATCATGCAATCCAACACTGCTATATTCTCGGGACATAACACAAAGACAACACGTCTAGACGGCTCGAAAACATCTGTCGGCCATTGGCAGTGGGATGGCAAACAGCAAGGGCTATTTTTCCAACGTCTGTGGACGCTGTGATGTAGCGATAAAAGTTGATCTTTCTATTCGCTTTTTTCCTACTGTTCTCTCTCTCTCTCTCTCTCTCTCTCTCTCTCTCATATTCCCCACTCCTTTCAACAGAATGGACTGCCTCATGTTGCGTCTCATCTCGTGCTCCGTCTCCAGATGCTTTTTTGATAGCCTGTCTCTGGAGATAATCAGATTCCCGCTCCTGATGGCGATCAGAGCGGAGCCGCTATCTGATGGTGGGGCGTCAGGCGGGACTTAATTACGGGAGGCGGCTGGATTGGAGGCTCCACTGAGGCTCAGCCAGGGAGCCGACAGGCCTGATCATCAGCACATAACCGCTCAGCACGTCTGCCGCGCCGCATCAAAACGGCATTATGGGAAAAGCGATATGCCGCGTCTCTTTGTCATGACAGCGTGTTGTGCCTCATAAGATGCTGCCACGCTTGCCTGTGGTGATGTGTGCATGTGTGTGTGTGTGTGTGTGTGTGTGTGTGTGTGTGTGTGTGTGTCTGTGTGTGTGTGTGTGATCTGTACGCAAATGAAGAATGGACAAGTGTGGTTTCATGCATGAGAGCGGTGCAAGATGGGAGAGATTAACAAACATCTGTTCACATTAAAAACATAGCAACAGAACTATTCACACACTCATACATGCAAAGACACACGCAAACACACACACACACATACACAAACAAATACATTATTTTGTTGTTTTCTTACCTGATCT
This sequence comes from Clupea harengus, assembly GCF_900700415.2. NCBI lineage: Eukaryota > Metazoa > Chordata > Actinopteri > Clupeiformes > Clupeidae > Clupea > Clupea harengus. The sequence continues at coordinate 17,237,556 of NC_045162.1, read as the reverse complement.
GCAGGCGATGTCCACATCCTTTTCAAAGTCCGTCTATAACAACAAGAGAAACGGGACTGAAGATTAGAGCATGTTCAATACGTTCAGGTGCACTGAAGATTAGAGCATGTTCAATACGTTCATGTGCACTGAAAATTAGAGCATGTTCAATATGATCAGGTGCACTGAAGATTAGAGCATGTTCAATATGATCAGGTGCACTGAAGATTAGAGCATGTTCAATACGTTCAGGTGCACTGAAGATTAGAGCATGTTCAATATGATCAGGTGCGTTGATGATTAAAGCATGTTCAATACGTTCAGGTGCACTGAAGATTAGAGCATGTTCAATACGTTCATGTGCACTGAAAATTAGAGCATGTTCAATATGATCAGGTGCACTGAAGATTAGAGCATGTTCAATATGATCAGGTGCACTGAAGATTAGAGCATGTTCAATACGTTCAGGTGCACTGAAGATTAGAGCATGTTCAATATGATCAGGTGCGTTGATGATTAAAGCATGTTCAATACGATCAAATCAGGTGAGGCTGCATTCAGATTCCCTGCTCACATCTGCTTACCATGAGCTGGGCATGACCATTCTGGAATGATCCGCCAGAATCTGCATTCCCGTCTTCTGGTCTGTCCACTACTCTGCACTTCACCGCTTCCTGAACCTAAAACAAACAAACAAACAAACAAATAAATAAATAAACAAAAACACAGTTGCCTTACAGAACCAAGACTAGCAACTACAGATCATTCTTATTTCTGACTATGTATTACAATAAAAAACACAGTGTTCCAAAAATATCAATCACAAGTACACAGCCCCATGATAAAACATAACAGTCCTCTGGGATTCTCTAAATAGCTCCAGGTTCAATGATGCCTGATGCCGTCTACTGAGAAAAAACTACCCTGTAAACGTCTTAAGGTGTTAAGGTGTCTTCTCTGACAAGACAAAATAAAATGAATAAATACAACTAAAATACTGCTTACAAAACCACACGGAAGCCTAGACAAGGGTTCTGAAAACAATCAACTATCAACTATAATCAAGTTGATTTAGAATGCTATGAAGGGTTTTAAACAAATAAAAATAAGAAAAAACCCTGGATACCAGATACCATATATCGGCCAGACTGTAACCTTACAGGTTCTATATTGTACCTTTTTTACATAGCACATGAAAAGAAGTCAATGTTAATCTGGGTAGAGGTTCATAAATGAACTAATTTGAATGTTCAGTGTAGAGGTTCATAAATGAACTAATTTGAATGTGCAGTGTCATTATGACTTTGAAACATTTTAGTGTGCCTGATAGCTGTGCTTCTAGATGTATAACAAAAGAATGTGATACACAGCGTGAAGCCTGACAACCCTGTTTTGACAGGAGAAGCGAAGCGAACCTCTCTGCGCAGGATGCAGTGCACCATCACAATGACAAAACCCTCCAGCGAGTCAAACACAGCAAACAGGATCTGGAAGAGGGCCGAGCGGCGGTCGGTGATAGCCAGTACGGCAGACATCCACGTCAGAGCCAGCAGCGGCAGAACCACGCAAGAGCTCCACAGTGACGCCCTGCAGGATGGGAGGTGAAAAGGCTCCTGGTGAGGACTTATCCATTTGGTCAGAGATGAAAACAGGCAAAGAGGGCTATGCACACTGGGTTTAAATCCTCTCATTTTAACAGCATTGTTCAATTAGGTCTATGTGACTTTATCATTAATACATTTGAATTTCAGTTATTAAATTGTTTTCATTTTGTTCAGTAATCATTTAAATATTAATATAAATGTGCTACAATGGGACATGCATAACCCAACTCATTAAAGCATGGTCTAAAATTAACTTAGTCAACTAATTATCCAATTAATGATACATTAATCTGAAAGTTCAGCCATTTGTCTGTTTCTGCATACTGCACTTGCCCTCTTTGCTGATATTAGAGACATTAACACAAATATCTATATCAGGCCAAAACATACATTTTAAAATCCATATTATCATATGTTTAAATTTCACATATACAATATGTATGTATGTATGTTTTTTAGGGTGAGTCAAAACCATATGGGAACAGGTGCACTAAGGAAAATGAAAGAAAGTGAGCACGGGAAGAAGGTGACATCACAAAAAGGAAGGAGGAAGGGAGAAAAACAAAGAAAGCAAGAGGCAGGAGTGAGGGGGAATCAAGGGCCATAAGGATTTCTCTCCTGATCCACACAACAGTGGAACGGTATCTCCTCAATCCCTCTACTACTACTACTACTGCTACTACTACAAGCTTTTCTCATTATTTTGAACCATCCATGTCTGCAGACAAACACACGCCAACACACACCCACACACACACACATACACAAACCCTACACGTGAAAAATGTCCTTCTAAGCATAAAACATTTACCAATGACTGCAAATCTATAAAGAGGTACTTCACAGCATATCTGTTGATATAATGCCCAAGATAAACTCCACAAACATTACTGCTGCTTCGTCACCCGGACCACCACCACCACCACAATGCTCATTTAAATATAAAGTGTATTTTGATAGTGGGAGAATAGAGCCTGCCCCGATCAAAAGCCAGACGGTTGCACTCATTGGCATCGAGACATCCTGCTCCTTGCAAATAACACGCTATTATGACAAAGGGCTGATAGATATCACCTCCGCGTACACTTTCTCTCTTGAACGCTACCCTCAGTCAGGCACAGAAAAGCCACGTCAGACAAGAGGAGGTGGGTCTGGCGTCTGCTGGGGGGAGGCAGGGGAAGTTGCCCCAGGTTCAGCCCAAAGTGGGGCAGGAGAGAGAGTGATCCTCAATCATAAATATTTCCCATTAATTGGTGGAATATTTAGACAAATTTATATGTTTTTAGAAGGTGTTTGCATTATTTGTTTTGAATACATGATGCTTGGCATCAATTCATTTATCTTCATGGTACAATATGTTTTAAATTATACTGCGAAATGGTTTGGTCTTAAGGTTAACCATACAGTATGTTACTTTGTCCACACTCCCTTATTTACAAGACAGACATGCAGAGGCATCAAAAGAGCAAGGTGGGACATGTTATGTTTGCCACAGTTAGTCTCTATGTGGTTCTTATCATGTAGACTAGCCTGCAGTAGCTAGCTTACTACTGTACAGGATAATGTTAGCTAGCTGGCTGGCTAACCACTACAGCAGGCTATTTGTCACTCTAAGTGGTTACCAGCTGGCTAAATTAAGAATAATAATAATAAAAAAAAACAGCTAGCTAATTAAAGTAATAAAACGTATAAAATAATATTTGCGCTCTGCCATGTCTCAATACAGATGGTCAACTGCTGGTCTACTGCTTTCAATAGACTGCCAGCTGGCACAGAATCTGGACTTTAAGACCTAACACACAACTCTGCTACCATAAAGGTGTATGGCAACATAAGGGCATAAATCCACACCATCTTAGAGGCGGATGACGTTTTGTGTTACAATCGTTCACTTGGCCTACATGTGTCATCGTCAGAAGATCTTATTTTACATAACTCTGAGTTTAGATTTTAAAAGTGATTGTTAATGACTCATCATTTTGACATTCTCTAACTAAACGTTTTGTAAGTGATTATTATGAGTTAATACACTAGGCTACTAATGTGATATGATTCCATACAAGTCTGTATTTTGAACGTTTTTGAATGAGAGTCAAGTTGACATAACAGTAAAGCATGGCTTGGAATATAAGTTTACTTTAACTGGGGTGGGGGCGGGGGCCCTTTGAAATAATTTGGTCCTGGGCCCAGGCATCATGCAAGCCGGCCCTGGGCTTTGGGGAGGTGTAGGTAGTATTGTGGGGGTTGAGCCTGAGAGGAGTTTAATAGCACTACCTGATTGTCTTTATTCTGTAAGCTCACATACATTGTGTACTTTCTGCATTTGTGTGTGGCAGCATAGGAGAGCACGCGTGTTAAATGATTAAAACTTTTAAGAACATCTGATGACATTTTACGATCTGATCCTCTAATTCTAATTAATCGAATTTCCCTACATTAGACACACACACGCACACACACACACACACATACACGACGGACATATACATGGAAATACACACAGTCCTCCCTGTACACACACGCACAAATACACACACACACACACACACGTACATAGATGCATCACCCACACAGTAGGAGCCAGAGCAGTGTGAGAGAGTTCATTGGCAGAAACTCAGCATGACACACAGAAGCCAGGCAGAGAGAGGGACTGAGGAGGTAGGGGAAATGAATGAGGTAAAAAAGCAGGAAAAAAACAAGGGGAAGAGAGAGAGGGCGAGAGAGAGAGTGTGTGTGAGAGAGAGAGAGAGAGAGAGAGAGAGAGAGAGAGAGAGAGAGAGAGAGAGAGAGAGAGAGAGAGAGAGAGGACATGAGAGAGTGAAGGGCAAAAGAAAGAAGCATCATAGAAAAGTTGGTAAATAATTAGCCAGACTAACATGGCGTTACTGGTAGCGGTGGAGGACACGTCAGGCGACGAGATTACTCCGCACTTGGCACATTTGAGCGTCATATTGTACAGTGGCACTGTCATCTGACTGCAAAGTCAAATCAACACACTGAAACACACACGCATACACACGTACGTACATACAAACATACATATGTACACAGACACACACACACACAGATACACACATAGCCAGCCACTGGACATAGTGGTTACAGTATCCCCTTGATATCTCACAACAGTGGAAGCTCTCTTATGCTCGGAAGTGTTATGGTGTGTTCAGCATGGAAGGTGACAGCCAATCAATCCCCATGGCCAAGATATTTTCATAAAGAATGACAAATTTATGATTTTAGGGGAATGGCCCAATGTGGATGAAGGGGGTGACATTTTTGTTGCCGTTATTTCTTTTTATTGTCTATTTATTTGGATTTCATTCCAAACTCCAGGCGTTTATTGTAGTATGTCAATGAGATTTATAACCCAATTGTTTTTGGTTTGGTGGCTTTTCTTATCCCACAACTTTGTTTCTTTAAGCCTTTATAGGTTTCAGTTATCAGGCCCATACTCAGACTGCCTAGGCTCCCTCAGGCTTATCACACAGGCTGGCCAACAGAAGACGGCATCTCACACACACACACACACACACACACACACACACACATACACACACTAACCCACACATACTCACACACGAGTACAGATAATGCAGACACACACACGTCTACGAAAAACAAATCTGATGTACCTTTTTTGACCTTTTCAGGCATTATTTAATTACATCTGCCTCTACGAAGGTTTGGTCATTTGTGTTTCTCAGGATGTGTATCAGTTTTCAACTGTTCCTATGATCACCATTACCAAAATTGACCACTGAGGAGAGGTTCCCGTCTGTGGGCCTACTTGAGTTTCCTCGTCTTGACCACGGTGATGTCTTTGCCTTCACCACACAAACTCCCAACAGCCACAACAACATGAGATCATCTTCAAAATGCCTCCTTTTGGCCTCTCTGCAAGCCGTACGTGTAAGCCCTCAGCGCACTGACAAGTGGGTTCACCATTCTTTCGACATGATTCCGGCTCATGCTTTTAATGAGAGAAATACTGAGAGGTGCACTTAGGAAAGTCGAAAAGAGTGTTATAACACAATCACATGCGGTATCATAACCTCATCTGCGATGGGTAGGGGGGGGGGGGGGATTTCTGACATATGTCAACATTACAGAGTGCTAACAGAAATGACCAAAATAACAATTAAATCCATCAGCATGACACGCTGGTGCTAATGGCCAGAGAAATCGATTCGTGTGGCGGCGCACGTGCAGATTAAAAACCACATCATTCCAGAAATTCAATTTCAAGCAAAAGGGCAATACAACCAATAAAAGCTGTGCTGTAGGCAGCGATATTAAAAAGCAATCAGCGTTCTTTGAATTACAACGCCATTTCTCCTGTCTTTATGATGAAGACAGGAGGAACTTCAAGGTGCAGAACGTGCTGCGTTAATGCGGGGCTGCGGATCCAGAGGAAGCACTGAGGCTGAGGTCGCGTGCTCCACGTGCTCACCTACACCTAACCCAAACCCGAGCGAGCTGAACTCTTTGTGTCTGCATTGCGTTATTGAACTACTGAAGATCAAGCGACAGCGATCAGACTGAAAAGCGGGGGACACTGAAGAACAAACATTCCTTTTTTCGAAGGCAAAGGTGAAAATACGCATCAGAAACAGCTCTGAAGAAGCAGCCGGTGGTCATGCCTGAGCAGAGGTCCACATTCCTCAGCGAAAGGACCCTTTAAATGACATCATCCAAGCTAGGAGTAGAGCATAAACTGAGAGAAGTAAAAAAAAGAAAAAGAAAGAAAGAAATCACAGCTTAACTACATACTCAGACGAGGTCACGGATGGAATACAGAACCGGCCCTTCTATGTTCATTTTCCGAGACCAATTACTCTGTGAGAGACGGCAGAGGAGAAAAAGGAGAGGCGTCGTCCTGAAGGTGCTTCAACAGCCGTGTCCTATAGACGCCGCTACGTACATAATTACCCTCGAGCCACAATTATTACTTTAATTAAACATGTTATGACTATCAACCTTGAGACACTGGCCCAGAGGCAGGCTCCTGGCCACTGCTTGTACACACACCACAAGGGTGTGGAATATCATCACTGTATGCTCATGCTGAACCACCAGTCCCCAGTGCCAAAGGAGGATACGGTACCAGTGAATGTGGAATGAGATCAGTTCTGATAGGCCCCAGCAGCAGTGAAGACTATACTGCAATGTATATCTCAGTGGCCAGATACACTGATGCAGGCTCTCTAGAGTCAGTAATGGGCAGAGGAAGCTGAGCCCTCCTGTTTCTGCCAGTACAAATCCCACAAGCTACATGAAGCTAAGCCCTCTGCCAGTACTAACCCCACTGCAAACACAAGCTACATGAGGCTGAGCCATCCCAGTACAACCCCACTGCAAACACAAGCTACATGAAGCTGAGCCATCCCAGTACAACCCCACTGCAAACACAAGCTACATGAAGCTGAGCCATCCCAGTACAACCCCACTGCAAACACAAGCTACATGCCTACAAGTCTACAGTAATCAAATGTACGTGCATCTCATTCGTTCAAATATACATTCATATGCATCATTAATGTATACACTCTTACAGGAAACTCTCTTTCTCTCTCACACACATTTACACGCACACGTACGGAATGTCTTATAGGGTCTGTTCTAATAAATGCCTCCAGTGTTTTATTTGGGCACAGCACTTGTTTCACTGAAATAAATCTGTCTAGCAGCATATTTCATTCTCTATAGTCATAACTAAATTATTTTATTCATGACTGCCTGTTGTATGGGAGCTGAAATTGAAACTAATTTCAGTTGTGTGGGAGGAGCCAATATTGTCCAATCGGAAGAAAGTAGTTAAATTGAATTATGAGATGGCCGTGACCTGACAATGATCAGCCAATCAGAATCAGATGAGTTGGCGAGGACTGCGGAGTGAGCGCAAGGGGATGCTGTGGAACCTCCAACACAATGTTTACTTTTCTCTCCTTGTTTTGGTTGGTTGTTACACACAGCAAAAACAAAACACAATCGATCAGAGAGATCATCGCAGTGGCATAACACATTATTCAGTGAAAGACAAAAGAAAAGCAAATGAAACAGATATACAAAGAAAGAAACACTCTGACAGATGTGTGAGAGTTGGATGCAGGGCAGTGTGAAGTGCCGGAGATGGCACATATCAGCTGGAAGGAGCAAGCATTTACCCACAAAACGAAAAAAATTGAAATAACGAGAAATCTCACAAGGAGAAAGAGATATCAATTTGACACTCCCCCCCCCCCACTTCACACAAGGCTGGCTAAAGCACTCGTTAAATAGTGCCCTTGAATCATTTTTGTTTCTAGTAATTTGTCCCGGGTGTGAGTTGTTTCAGCGTTGTCGTAAGCAGGATTTGGGTATTCAGCGAATTAAAGCCAATGATTTTGGACAGCCAGTGTTTCACTTTCTCTAGTTAATGGGCCCTGACTGACTGAGAAAGTGCAGAACGCCACTGCAGCACCCGTAAAAGAAGCCTTCTTTCCCTTCCCTCGCAAACTGTCCCAGATGGCCTTTAAATTATACAAAAGCCGAAGAGTCCCAGATCAATGGAAATAAATGGGAAAACTCCTGGAGCAGAGCACTATTGATCGATATATGAATTTGTTATGTTTTATGAGGTTTTTCTTTTTGTGGCTTCCCTGCACCATTTCAAAAAGAAAGAAAAACAGATATGGATACAAACACATTTATATCAACAACATATAGTGACACCTTCAAATCAATTAAAGTTGTAGGGATGCATAAGGGTGACATATGGCAGATTATAAATCAATATTTAAAATGTGCAATGAGAGGACCAGCCGAGAGCTGGTCATTTATGTTTTCAACAGCACCAATAACCAAGCCTGTTTGAATGAACTCTTGGTCTAACTGTTCTCTCTCTCTCTCTCTCTCTCTCTCTCTCTCCTCTCTCTTTCTCTCTCTCTCTCTCTTTCTTGTATCAACCAATATTTGTCTCTTGATCTGATCTGTAATGATCTTTCACACTCTTGTGTTTTTGTCTTTCATGATTATACTTAACCCCCTTTTTTATCTTTGCATACCACTGTGTCTCCTCTGTCTTCATCATCTGAATCGTCTCGCAGATGTAGCTACAAGGTAACAAGAAGTAACATCTTCCCCAGTGACATCATCTAAAGCCCCACCCAGAGACCCCTCCCCCAGGCTGGTTATAGGTCGATCAGTGACATGAAGGTGTGGCATGAAGCATACCCCGCCCTCTCCTTCAGTTTCATATCTGTTATGCCGTCTTTGGACACCAATTTGTTAAACACGAGAATCCCGATAACCATGTTAACCTGTTGGAAGAAAAATGGGAAAAGTTAAGACACTGAGCACAGATGATTTGCACAGATCCATCACAAAGAGCTCTGGGCCCATATTAAATGTATCTGCACAGACCGTCTTATTTACAGAGTAACATATTCTGCAGTGGTGAGACATAGGATTAAACATTGGTCCTGGCAAAATAATTTGATAAGGTAAACATTAAGAGGCCATAATTGAGTTTTCCACAGAGTTTTTCCAATAGCTGTGTGTGTGTGTCTGTGTGTGTGTATGTGTATATGTGTGTGTGTGTGTGTGTGTTTAAGGGGGGTTTGCACAAAACTCTTACTAAGGCATCTGAAAATCGTTCTGCTAAATACGCAACATAACAACAACAAAAACAGTCTTGTTTTGAGGCCTAGAGCAGCCCCGATAACACGAAAACATGACATCATGAAAATAAACGCAATTCCCCCGTCCAATATGACAGCGCATCAGTAGTGGCATATCCCATGCCAAATCATGGCTGACAAATCAATGCATTATCCATTTGGACAGATGTTTCAATCTCCAAAACATTAGATAATCTGATGGCGAGAGCAACACAACACTCCAGCACAGCCTGATTTAGGGCATGTTTTGAGTGTGTGATGACCACTGATAGGATTAGCGGATCAGCTAGAGGACATTAGGATACGAGATCTAGGTTTGTGTGGCTGGTGGTGGTGTCTAGTGCAGTCGTGGAAGGAAGGCTAAGCCCCTCAGCGCGGTGCGGGCCGGGGCGGGCTGAGACGCCGCCGCCGCCGCACACAGACACCAGTGCAGGGGAGAGGAGCACAGTACCAGCACGACTGCAGCCGCGGGGCCCACGAACGCGTACAGAAGACCACCTTCCAGAGATAACCAGCAGCTGCACACAGAACAGGGGGGAGGGGGGGAGGAGGAACGAAACATACAGAGAGAAAGAGGAAAACAAAGAAGGAAAACAACAGTCAGAGATCTAAGAAAAGAGATGTACGAAAAGTAAACAGTTTCTGAAACAGTTAAGAGGTTTCTGTTGCATTCTGCCTGACATGTAGGTCACTTTGGCTTAAAATGCTATCCGGATGAATCATAATAAATACATTATGGAATGTTAAAAAGCGGCAACTGTAATTGTGTTGAAAACATATATTTTGCACATATAATATACTGACGTTACATTCAAATCAGTGTACATGAAAAAAGACCTACTAGTTGACTGTTCCGTATCCCTTTGCCTTGGTGAAGCCAACAGAGATGGCTACGACTAGTGCGGGTAAACCTGTAGGAGGAAGACAAGGAGGCCATGAAATACAGAGGTGCTTACACACACACACACACAGAGAGAGAGAGAGGAGAGAGAGAGAGAGAAGCAGGACAGTGCTTTAGGCGACAGAGTGGGCGGGCGAAAGAGGGCAGGAGAGAGGTCTCACCCCAGCCCAGACACAGGAAACGCTTGCGTATGATCCGGTTCCTGAGGCGGCCTGTCACAGCCATGTAAGACTGCCATGCCTCCGTCAGCACCCAGCAGAAGGAGGAGAGGAAGAAGAAGTGAAGAAAGGCAGCAACCAGAGGACACACAACCTGAGAGAGAGAGAGAAAACAAAGAAGAGATAGAGAGAAGAGAGAGAGCAGAGAGAGGGGTGAGGGAGTGAGAAAGGGAGAGAGAGAGAGAGAGAGAAAAGTAATTCAGAAAAGAAAGAGGTGAGAAAGGAAAAGGTAGATACAGATGAGAAACAGATGAGAAACAGAGGCCATATAGAGGAGAAATAGAGGAGTGGATAGAGAAAGTAAGAAGCAGCAACAATAGTGGCAGACATTTGAGTGTTAGTATGGGCTGAATCCGACCTTTGCTTTCATGTTTACTGACCTATATCATGTTGTTTTGTGTTCTTGTTCTATTCGTATCACTAATCTTCCCCAGAGGTTTCCCCAGAGGTCTCTGATAGGCTTCAGCCTCTCACGTCTAAAGCGGCATGAGGGTTCTGTTCCTTAAAATTCCCTTCCTTCTTATTTGGTCACCTACTCCTCTTTTGTACTGTTATATAATACGCCCATGGGCTGTGGGTATTTTTCATTAAGGTACACTGACTAGAATAATTCTGACATTTCTTCATTCATGCTTGACTTTCTGTCTCCAAGGTATTCAGAGGATCCAGCTTCTCTGAAGTCATTTTTTAAAATGCCCTCGCTTCAGGCGTGTATATGTGGATGTGGATGCGTGGGGCGTTGACGGTACCTTGTTCCTTGTCTGTGTCTGTCCAATGAGTATCAGTGCATTGGAGGAGATGATTGACAGGCAGAAGTTGATGAGGATGACAGAACGCTCGGAGCGAATGTACCTGCAAAAACACATCATAACACTTAGCTTATAAAACCACCCTGGCACTTCACAGATCACACACACAGACAACACAACGGTTCACAGACCTACACGAGCACATATTAGCTCACAAATTCATTCCAACACACAATGGTTTAGTCCACTGCGTCATACGTACCAGCTGAAATGAACACACACGCAAGTTTACGCCATAATAAATAGCAAACGCTGTCACAACGACATATACACACACACACACACACACATACAGTGTCCAGTGTACGGTCTTGAGAGATGTGTGCTGTACACTAAAAGTGTGACAGTGTTTGCTATTGCATCTCTGCTCTAGAGAGACGTGTGCTGTACCCCTTTAACTGCTCTTGAGAGATGTGTGCTGTACACCTTTAACTGCTCTTGAGAGATGTCTACTGTACACGTTTAGCTGCTCTTGAAAGATGTCTACTGTACATGTTTAGCTGCTCTTGTATTCTGTAAACCCTTCTGCTGAGCTGCACAGATGAATGTCATTAACACAGCTATTTCTGTCGTTCTCAGCCTGGGCTTGCTTAGGCTCATTTTAATGTGCGAAATCACTTGTGTGTGTGTGTGTGTGTTTGTATGTGAGCGTGGGTCTCACCTCCACACAGACACGTAGATGATGATGAGCAGCAGCAAAGTGAGAGAGGACACTCCACATCCTACGATCAGCGTCACCGACGGCATCTGCGTTTTATCCATGTTCTAGACAGAACACACACAAATACAGAAACACTTTAAGAGCTGCGTCAAAATTACAGAATCTGCACACACAGGGATACACACACACACACACACACACACACACACACACACACACACACACACACACACACACTCTCTCTCTCACACACACAGATGCCTGTACTGTCAGCACATTTCAGGCAAATACTGGTGTCTGGTGTCAGTGCAGTGCAGCTGCTGTTTGTCAGGGCCTGCTGGAAGGACAAGGTCACTTCAAGGTGGAACTGCGAAGGGAAGCAAATCTTCAGCAGAGCGCATAAGTGATTGCTCTGAACACTCACTGCATGTGATGCCAACCCACAGAGCGAAAGACAGACAGAAATGACTGCATGACCTTTGGATTAGTGCATATGCACAAATAAACACACTCCCCAAAAACCTCTAGGAAAAATCATCTCCATGGTAGCAGAGCTATTGTCTTGGTTGCTATGGCGACATAACAGGATGATGGTGTCCACTGCAGCGGCGACTGAAGGATTGTACCTGGCTGCATAGTGAGGTTGTCTGTGTCTGTATCTGTGTAGATGTCTGTGCGCGCGTGCATGTATGTGCCTTTGTGTTTGTCCTTGCTGTCTGTCTGTGTGAGAGTGTTTGATTTGTTTGTCTATGTTTGTGGTATGGATAGTGTCAGTCAAATCAGAGACTTGGTGATAGGCTGGGAAAAGACTGTTCGTTCAGAGCCCAGTCAGGCACGCTGCTATATGGGGATAGTTTCAGACTGCAAAATATCCTGGTGGAGAACACTGAAATGGTGTGATCACATTCTACAAAACAAAAACTCTAACATTAATACTAAAACAAACAAAGTAGGGATAGCCCTATGACTTGGAAAAGTGGGAATACCGATCCCAATACTGGCTCGAAGGCTCAAAGTGTAATAACATTTTATGTAACAGGGGCAATTCTGTTCTTTATTTCTGGTTTCTTTCTGGTTTATTAAACAGAGATTGTGCATTTTAATAAACATAAAAGTAAATGCACCAGAGAGGCTCTTTTACATCTGCCGTCTTTTACATCTGGGTCGATGTTAAGCAGTAATCCAGTTTCTATCTGCCACCGTCATATCTGTTAGAGGCAAAACGTTCAAACTGCTTATATCATGGCCTCTTGAAACACCCCTGTTGTTTTAAGAGGAATCAAACAACGGCAGGCTTTCTGTGATGATGATGTGAATGTAGCACGCAGCTACATTCTGGAATAGTTTGAGGACTATGGGTGAAGTTTCTTTTTCCGTTTTTGAACACAAACATGCACACATCACAGCAGACATAAACACACACACACACACACACTCACACACAACCTCGAGGCTCTGTCTCCTCAGATGGGCCCAGGGAAGACGGCCAGGAATTCCTCAGACACACATACACAGAGATACGGCCGTACTCCGCACTGCATAGACAGGGGGTTGGCATAATTGGCTGAGTTTATAGGCCGGCTTCTCTGGCAGCATGATGTGTGCGCTGGCCCAGAGTTAATTAAATGGCTCTGGTTAATCTGCACTGCAGTCGCTCCTCCCCACAGAAACAAGATCATGGGCGAGCAGGGACGAGAGCCGCCGCAGAGACAGACAAACTTTTACAGCCTCTGGGCCACTGATGGGGCATGAGCACAGCTCAGCTGTCCACAGAGCGCCCCCCCCCCCCCCCCCAAGCCCTCATGATTGCTGCCCCTCCCCCCCCCCCCCCCAAAATGAAAATGAGGGCTAACTGCGAGAGTGGGTCTCTAATCTCATTGCAAATTCCTGCTGAAGACTGTGCGTGTGTGTGCTTTTGTAAATGGGTGGATGTTGTGTGTGTGTGTGTGTGTGTGTGAGTGTGTGTGTGCTTTTGTAAATGGGTGTATGTGTGGGTGTGTGTGTGTGTGTGTGCTTTTGTAAATGGGTGTACGTGTGTGTGTGTGTGTGTATGTGTGTGTGCTTTTGTAAATGGGTGTATGTGTGGGTGTGTGTGTGTGTGTGTGTGTGTGCTTTTGTAAATGGGTGTATGTGTGGGTGGGTGGATGGATATGGGATGCTGAAAATCAGCATAAAGATTAACACCCCAAGACAGAGAAGTATTTGTGCTAAGCGTTTGAGCATCACACGCACTCATAATGCCATGATTATGGCTTTGAACAACAACAACAAAGCCTAGGTAATATGGGTAATAGGTTAGAACAAAATGCCTCACACCACTCCTCCAAGGAGTAAATAAGGGGCCGGTGAGTGCAAGGCAATGGGGACTGCGGAAATTAACCCGGTCCAGCAGGTGTCCAGGCAGGCAGGATATTTCACCTCCAGTTCAGCCTTGGCCGGATGTTTGATTGTGAGTTGAGATGACTGTAGGCACCGAGCACTTGGCTGTCATGTCAAGCAGGATGACTGAGGCCCTGCTCTGAGGCCGTGGCCTTCTGCAGGCAGCGCGCCCCTTCTCCAGCCATCACCAGTCATTAGAAAGGCGCCACTGTGACCTTGGAAAACGGTCGGATTCGGAGTGGCGTCCACTAAACACCAAACCCTCGCTTGGCAAGTCCTAGCAATTTAACCCCTTGCGCGCCTCTGAAGACTACTCAGTGTGTTGGCATCCTACAGTACAGATTCTATTTCCACCCTGGTAAAACAACACAACACAACACAACACGTGTGGAGGCTGAGACTGCATCTCAACAGAGATCACTGCAGTCTCTCTCTCTCTCTCTCTCTCTCTCTCTCTCTCTCTTTCTCTCTCCCTCCCTCTCTCTCTTTCATGTGCTCTCCAGGTGCTGCAGACAAACTGTGCACAGAAAGGGATGGGGAGAGTGTTAGTGTGTATGTGTGTGTGTGTGTATTTTACAGAGCAGGAGCCAGGGAGAGAGAGAGCAAGAGAGACATAGAAAGAGAGAGAGAGACATAGAAAGAGAGAGGGGGGGGAGTAGGAGACCAGAGGGACTGAATGAATGTACACACTAAAGAAGAGAAGGTCTGGGATTGAAGTATGGAGGATCCATTTCTCTCGCCTTTTTGTTATTCTGAGGCAGTAGGTAGAGAGGCACAGACAGACGGCTCTGCCGGACGGACAATTTGTGCGAAGGCAAGTGGCTGTTGCAGGAATAATTAGCAGTGCAACCAGGGCACTCTCAGAGGCTTTCTCCTTCCCGCCCTCCCCGCCCCCACTCTTCAGGAGCGGAAGAGGAGGAGCCCTCAGTCCTTGCTCTCCCCTCCTCTCTTTTCCTGGCAACGAGTGAGGGGAATGAAATCGCCACAATATGCTTCCCGCAAGGCACATAAACCACAAACTGTGACACTCACCCAATCGCATGCCATCTGCCCAGGTAGGGCAGCACGCACAAGGGGAGAGGGCTGGCAGCATCCAGGTCTAGAGTACATGTCTCACACATACACAGACATGCACACACACACACACACACACACATATGAATGCTTCACACATACACACACACATATGAATGCTTCACACACACATACACACACACACACACACACACACACACACACACACACACACACACACACACACACACACACACACACACATATGAATGCTTCACACACACACACGCACATACACACACACATATGAATGCTTCACACACACACATACACACACACATACATACACACACACACACACACATATGAATGCTTCACACACACACACGCACATACACAGACACATAAATGGTTTACACACACACACACACACACAGACCCCTATGGGAGGCCTAGAGCAGCTTAGCATCATGATGCTGGGAGTAAGGACAGCTGTAGCCCCAGAGTGCCGATCCAGTCAGGCTGGCAAAAGCCCTAGCAAACAACAGCAAGCCATCCACCAAGCAGCCAGAAGTTCACTGGACTGAGCTACATAAAAACACAAACATCTCTGGGCAAACACTGGTTTGTGTTTGTGTGTGTGTGTGTGTGTGTGTGTGTGTGTTTGTGTGTGTATGTGTGTTTCTGTGAGGTTTTCTGAGTGTTTTCTTTCCTTTTCCACACCATTATGCAGGTACATGTTTACTTTTTTCAGACTGAAGCAATTGCTGGGGTGCTCTTAAGTGCTGGCTTTGATCCAGTGCAACCGCTACAAAAGCTCAAATGGGGAAAAAAAAACTATTGCTTGTTTCCGCAGGGGAGGGGCTTTATGCTTACATTCAACCCTAACCTAAATTCCCATTTCCTTGGCTCGGTGTCCTGTATGTGGGCCAAGCAGCACAAAGGCACTGTTACGGAGTCTTCTATAGCTTTAAGAAGGGCCTTCACTGGCCAGGCTGTTTCCAGGGCAACTAGTGAACAAACCGCTTCTGAGGCAGTTTCCAGTCTAATAATAACTAATCGCAATGAATGAAAATGCGACACAAAGGCTAGGTCTTTTACCTCCCTCCGAATCAAACTGGACATATTTGACAATATAAACTGAAACACCCTCCCTAATGTTGCGTTTGTAATTATTTTAAGACGGGGGTGTTCAGAGAATTGGACGATAGAGAAAGAGAGAGAGAGAGAGAGAGAGGATGGTACCTATAGGTTAGTCTAGTGCACGGCTTTCTGCTTGATATTGCAAAAGATGGAAATAGTGAAACTGCTTTCACATAGACCAGCAGCGCCACAGGAAATACATTCCCAAACATTTATTTTAAAGAAGCAGACCACATGCTGTCAGCATATTGATTTCAACAATATATTTACCAATACTCTTCCTATGCAACTAGCAGCCTGAAATTCTAATATCAGATTGTTTTATTTTCACCACACAATTCATTTCGTCATCTTCCCCACTTAACGTTTACACGAATGACGAGTGGCAACGTCTATCATCCAGCCTGTGTATACACATTGAAAGAAATGAACGCTGCATGTTCGATATTTCTTGGAAGTAAAATAAAAACAACAATATCCCTCTCGCGTATGAGATTCAAAGATGCCTGTTTTTTTTCAATCAAATTGCAAGCTTCTCGGTATGGCATTGGTAGGGAGGGAGGGAACGTGCCTTGGGAAGGATCTGTTGATACGGAATGACAATGACGCTTATGTTGCAAAAGCGCTAGCTTGATTCACACAAGAGAGCAAACATGTCCTCTCAGAGACACCCAAACACAAAATAGCCCAAAGAAGGTGGCAGACTTACCATATCGGGATTAAGCCGTGCTAAAATGGCGAAGGTGGACAGTCTGTCACACACGCATTTGGTACGGAACGAGTTGACAGGCACGGCTCTGCAGCTTCGGGTCGACCAGGAGCCGAGCAGTGAAGAGCTGCGGAGAGAGAAGGATGCGGTGAACGGAAAAGGGAGAAAGCGCGGTAAAATCCCCGATGTTAAATCGGCTATTTTTCTTAATCCGTTTTACACTCTCCGCTGCATGCGAGCTGAAACACGAGAAATCAGACACACGAAAAAATGGGGATGTTCGGACGAGCTGATGCGGCGTGCACCTCGGGCTTTTACACAGCCAGGTTACAATACAACTGAATAGAGCAAAATGCACCAAAAATGGAGATGGAGTTATAATAATAATAATAATAATAAAAAGAAAAACAATAATAATAATAATAATGAAAATAATAATAACAATAATAATAATCAATAGTCATAGTGATAATTGTCTAATTATAGGCAATCAGAAAATCATAAATGTGTAGAACTTAGTGATACCAAAAACACAATAATAAGACACACATGTTGTAATGTAATACCTTTTTTTTTAGAAAACATCAGCAGACCTGACTAATAATTGTTTCATCAAGACTGAATAAAAAGGAAATCTAGTGTTTTTGTTCAGCTTTGTACACTGGAGATATATATGGTCGTCTCTCTTAAAACAGCTCCTAAATCACTCTGTCCTTAAGTGCCACTCTCTTAGTTGTGTAAGCAGGTGAGTGGGCTAACAGGTAAACAGAAGACAGATGTACAGCTCTCATAAACTAGCACATAAAAGCCCTTAGGCCCAGGGAAACGCTGTAAAACGTGACTCAACTTCCAGAGTAGGAGACTGGCTATATTCTCCATTGTCACCCCAGAGAACCTATATTCCTGGGGAAGAAACGGCCTGCTGTTCACAAAGCATTTACTGAGATATGACCTCCTGCTTCTTTCTTTGCAAACTTTTAAAGATGCAGTCTGTGATCCGGTTTTGTGAAAGGTTGTTGATATTTGAGCTCAACAGCCAACCATATTACACCCCTCCCTTCCGTGCTCCTTAAGCACCGTGTTGATTGGCTGATATTGTTTACGGCTTGGTCCGAGCCACTAAGTCCCAGAATACAAGAGTTGTTTTTTTTTTAGCGCAAACACTAAACAGACAGCTAGATGACCGAGAGAAGAATTTGCTGAATTTGACAAAAAGTTTGTGGGATTAGACTTATGGACAGTGCCTTTAACTGTGCCTTTAAATTGGCTAGTGTGCTTGTATGTGTGTGTGTACTCAAAGAACCATGGCTCTCTCTGAATATTCTGTCAAAGTGATGTGGTAAATAAGCACTGGCAAAAATCTGTGTTAACGAGTAGGCCTACAGATCCATTACATTATGACATGAAATTGCCGAACCACAAACAAACGTCATGTTGTCTCCACAGAAGAAAGACACACCAATATACACCATGTAGACAAACATCAAAATCTGCAAATATCCTGCCTCATAAATCTGTCCTGCAATTCACAAAAAATAAAAAAAATCCTGTATCGCCTTACAATCTTTTTATCGTCATGTCTAAAACTGTCCTTATCATGCCTGAGCTGTTATAGCGTCAGGTACAAGACCAACTCCTGGCAGCTGAAAAGAGAAACACACTCACCCCTCCTCTCGCCTCCACACAGCACTGACATAGAATGGTGTTGGCTCACCAGGTTACCCATAGTGCACTGGGGCACGGTGGCAGTACAGACCAAGGCTACCCACAGTGCACTGTTGCGCCGCAGTGCCAAGCGCAGGGTTACTCACAGTGCAGTAGACTCACAGTGTGCCTCAGGCCACGGGGAGAGGAATGGGAGTGAGCGCAATCGGTGCTTGTAGCCCTGGAGGGGTCGCTTCCTGCAGAGCTAGCGTTAGCACATCATCCTCACCCAAATCCAATAGAGAAGCCACCGCACAGTCTCTACGGCGGATGATACGATTAGGCCCCTATTCGGTCTCACAAACATACAGACAGGCTCGCCACTGTGTAATTGGATCATTTGTGTGCTGGTCCGGCAGCCCAGAGTGTGAGAACACTGAGGCTAGGAGAGTGAGCCAAGGCCACGTGGGATCAGGGGAAACCCCAGCAAACCGGCATGCTAAATATGGGGGGAAAAACTACCTGGAAATGTGCAAAGACACATGACTTATGCAGAGTGTAAGCCATTTTGTGGGTTTGTTAGGCGACGTAAAAGGGTTCAGTAGGAGTGTATCTGATGTAGGAGGAGGATGAGTGGCTGTTGTTGCTGCTCTCGCTGATACCAACAGATTGCTGAGTGAGAATGCCTCAGGGACAATTCACACACACACACACACACACACACACACACACACACACACACACACACACACACACACATACACAAACCTCAGTTGTTATCACGTCGACACTCTCTGACAAGGACGCCTCCTAAGATTCCAATTTCTCCCCCAAATATTAACTCATTAATCATATCTGCTGTCCAAGATGGATTTTAATTTTGCTTAGAACATGCTCACCACTCCCCTTTATCCCCTCCCATCCGTGTACAGCTAAATTACATTTCTATGTCCTCACCCAATCTCTCTCTTTCTCTCTCTCTCTCTCTCTCTCTCTCTCTCTCGCTCTCTTTCTCTCTCTCTCTCCTGCCTGTCATTAGATCTAACTCTTTCTTTTGACTTTCCAACAACTCCTTTCTTGCTGTCCTCCTCTTTGTCTTCCTTTCTTCCGTTCTCCCTCCCTCCCTCCCCTTGTCTTTGCTTCTCGTTGAACTTCTCTGTTCCCGGTAAGCGCCGAGCATTTGGCTGTGTTGTGTTTTTTTTGACTGAGAGAAGCGTATGCATCCATCTAAATGCAAATGTCCCACCTACACTCCAATGAGTAATAGGCACAAGATGGTCTGCAGTCTCTCTTACTCCCCCACTGAATCCCACTGTTTCTCTTTGCGTGTGAGTTTGAAACGTAAAGGTCAGAGAGGTCCCGACGAGAGACAGGCTTGGGGCAGAGACTCACGGCATGTACAGTCTGAAGCGTGACTGTGCAGCGAGCCTACATGGTTCTAAATGGTCCCACCACTCACCTTCTCTTCTCTTCCATTCTGTTTTTGTTTTGTTTCCTTACCCGTTTGGTCTCCCTCTTCCTCTACATCTGTTTGTTTTTAACCCCTGTACCCACCATCCCCAGTCATCACGCTTTCCCTCCCCTGTTTAGACATATGGTGTGATGACAGCCAAGGATCTCCATGTTTCTCATGTGTTGTATAATCTGTGAATGTTTATGTGTGTGATATTTTTGAGAGACAAAAGGGAGAGAGAGAGAGAGAGAGAGAGAAAGAGAGAGCGGTGAACGAAGTTCATAATTTCCCACTCACTCCATCAGCGTCAAAGCTAGCACTCGCATCAGCGTCACTGTCTTCCATACACACACACACACACACCACCTCCCATTGCAGCCTGTCAGCTTGAGCTTCATCAAGATAAACACCTTCTCGAGCCGCACACTTTCCACAGGAGCTGCCTTTGCAAAACACCACCCAGTCAAGGCCTGGTGTGAAGGGTTGAAATGAATGCCTAAATATGACTCCACACACACTGAAAGACTAAGAGAAGACTCCAGCCTTACCTGTCACTCTCATCCCAGGCAATACAAGTCTGGTTGATGGTGCTCTGTGGGAGAACAAAGCACAGACATGAGTTTAGGGTCTCAGACCTCAGACCTGCCTCCTTCTCCTGCTGTCACCTGATGCAATGTGAAGATGTGAAAATACATACAGTACATATATAGTACATATATATATATAAACATATACAATATTACATAAGATACAAAAATACATCCAATGGTTTGAATATAAATATGAATGGGCAGTCCAAGACATAGCAGGCGGTGTCACCGCTGTCTACCTTCATGTCTTTAGTGAATTTCAAAATTCAAAATGCAGAGACATCATTAAGAGCGAATATATGAGGAGGATGATGGTTTGAGGTGGATGTAGTTTTAAACAAATGGTAATCACATTTATATTATTATTATAATGTTTTATATATCAACCGCCTATGCAGCTTATTTTCTTTCTTGTTTTTGTATTTAGTCAGTTTTGTATTTCCTATGAGAAACAATCATTCACCACAAACAATAATGTAGCTGTTCACAAGGCATGTCAATTATGTGGTTGTTCACCCTGTAGCAAGTGATCACCATTTCTTTTGAAAGAATGCGAGTCACAAGCCTTATATATAATTGTAGATGCCTTTGGGGTTGCTGGTTGCTATGTGAGGAAAGCTACTCGTGTTCTTTGGGTACATTCACTCACATTGTAGAGGTGTGAGAACTCAATCTCAACAGGTGTCGACAAGGGACCTGGCGTGGGCTTGATTGTCACGGAAACCACCTTGGAGTTCAGCACGGTGCTGTTTCTGCACACAGGAAAGGCCAAACATGTAGATCTCAACAAGCACGTTAAACACGTCAGCTCCGTCACTCTCCCCTGCACCTCCGTCACGCCAGCGGATCACAGGAGTGAATCTGAGCTAATCCCGTCTTCACCGCCCCCCCCCCGCCACAACTTATCACACAGGCGTGGATGTGAGAGAACAGGAAAGAGAGAGAGATGGAGAGAGAGAGAGAAAGAGAAGAGAAAAGCAGTCTGTTCAGAGCGATTCAGAGAGATGTTTTTCTAAGCGATGTATGTGGGAAGGCCATGCCATGCGGCTTTCAAACACACATTTTCAGTGCACGTATGGTAGTGCCCTCATGCTCTGCGGCAGCTGCAGAAATAAACTTGGGTCATTCCATGCAAATAGTATGGAATACATTTACTTTACATGCATGACATAGTGTACTGTGTTCATGCATTATTTATCCCAAAAAGTCAGAGAGTTTAGAGTCACTCTACTGGGAACAAAGCAAGCCAATTTAATGGTAAATAGAATGAGGCCCTCACGTGGGAACAGATGTGAGGATGGTACTGGGAGGAAAGAAAGGGTGAGGAGAGATAGATGATGGAAATATAGAACAGAAAGAAGTGTCTAGAAGTGCGAGAGAGATAGACGGAGAGAGAGAGAGAGCGAGAGAGATAAAGTGAAAAAAGATGGATTGAGCGAAATAAAAAAATTGCTTCTCACCTCTGAAGGGATAGAATGCTTCCCAGATTTCTGTACAGAACGATTCCAGTCACAAATGTTGAAGTGTCATCTACATGGGATCAACACACACCAAAACCAATGAAAAGCCACACAACACACCAACAGAAACACACACATTGTTCATTTTTTTTTACAAATAAACAGGACAAACCTTGCTTCTTTATTGGCAGGGAGAATGCAGCACATTGTCTTAACAAGCCGCTTTGTGCATTTGTTTGTTGCTTGTTTGTGCATTTGTTTTTTGCTTGTTTGGGTGTTTGTTTGTTTTGTCTGTTTGTTGGTCTAGCTTTCTTTCATCCTGCCTCACCCCCCGCCCGTCTGTGTGTGTGTTTGGATTTTAAGTGTGTTTGATTATATCTTATTATATCTGTCTGTGTCTGAGTCTGTGTGAGTGTATGTGTTTTTTTTTGTGTGCATGTGTGTGTGTGTGCGTGTGTGTGCGTGTAGGTGTGTGTGTGCGTGTGTGTGTGTGTGTGTGTGTGTGTGTGTATGTATGATGCACATGTGGGTGTCCAGAGTTTGTCTGGCTTAAGGTGAGTAAGAAAATGCAGGTCACTCTGTCTCCCTCTCTCCCTCCACTGGCTCACAGTAGTGCTGCCCTACATACCCAACCATCTATAAACACTAAACACATACTTAGACACACACACACAACACTCACACGTACACACACTCACACTCACACACTCACACGCAAACACACAAAGAAAAACTCACACACGTACACACATAAACACATACACAAATACAAAGCCACAAATAGAATATGCTCCTCTCTCGTACACAGAAACCTGCAGTCTCCGTGTCTCTAACACACACATGCACACTCACACACGTACACACACACGCACACACACACACACACACACAAACACAAAGGCAGAGACAAATGGTTGCAAAATCATCTGTTTCCATAGCAGCCTGAATTGGCTCAAGGCCTAGCGAGAAATATGAGCGGAACTCAAAGAGATTAACACGGAGGACTCCAGGAGCCATCAAAAGTTAAAACTGCAGGACTGTCAAAGGAAGACAAGGGTCAATGCCTCAGGCAAAAAAACTGAAACAAAGTCTTTCTCTTACGCGCTTACTTACACACACACACACACACACACACACACACACACACACACACACACACACTTGCATGTAGGCATATACAAAATGTCCCATCTGCTTTCCCATCAACACATAGATACTCACATGCAGATATGCATACACACACACACAGACACACACACACACATTCAAACTGTCTGGCTTACGCTCTGTGATTGCAGGAGAGAGTGCCAAGCTGTGTAGGCAGCGGCTGACGCTCTGGGCCTTCAGCTGCGCTCCCATGGGCACTGAGGGGGAACCGTGTGTGTGTGTGCCTGTGTGTGTGTGCGCGCATGTGTGTGTGTGTATGTGTGTGTGTGTGTGTGCGCGCGCATGTGTGTGTGTGTGTGTGTGTGTGCATCTGAGCTGCTCCCTGGGGCTAGCTATGCCTCTGCCTGTCTGTCGATACAAACGGTCAGAACCATTGGGATGGAAAAGGACAGAGGCTTCAGGGGATGTTTAAAAGGGAACACATAACACACGTGTGTGTGTGTGTGTGTGTGTGTGTGTGTGTGTGTGTGTGTGTGTGTGTGTGTGTGTATGTGTGTGAGGTAAAGAGAGCGCCCATTTGAATGTTTCTGTGCTAATGTTTGCTAGGCTGAACTGGTATGTCTGTCTGATCCCTTATGTTGTTTGAGAATGTTCCGGACTGTTCCAGAATGTCTATCAGGGCAATTTGACCGTCATGGAAACCAGGGCCCCACAGGGAGGGTGAGAAGCTCAGTAATTGTGCCTGATTGGCTCATGTCGAGCCCTGATTAAGACGCTAGCGGCGGAAGGAAGGCCAACCCCCGTGGCTGAGAATGCACAGCCTGCCAAACGCTTCCACAGACAGACAGACAGACAAACAGACAGACAGACAGACAGACAGACAGACAGACAGACAGACAGACGGACGGAGTGAGACGAGCAGTCAGTCTCCTCAGTGCCAGAGCATCATACTGCATGGAGAAACTTTTGGCTGAGGGTCCTGTGGGTAATTTTCCCAGGAGGCATTTTTTTCTGCAACACTGCGGTGCCAAACCACCAGAGTGGACACGAAGGGGAGAGTGGCGCTGGTAATAGATTTTTGGCAATAACAAATAACGATCAATCCAACGGGATGGATTCTGACAACGTTTTGCCTGTCAGTGTTGCCCATTCTTCCAAAGACCGTTTGGATGACTCTTTGGTGTGATGGACACATGGTGGTATCAAAACATTCTCACATTTATTCTGCTTTTTCTAAACTATGGCATGTAGCAAATCATAATCTCAGTGTCCATTATCATTCATCTCATCAGTGCAACTTCCTTCACTGGGCTTTGCATGGCAAAGAAGTCTGCATGGAGAGGCATGTGTCCAGGGTTCAGACATGCCTCATAATGTTTGGACTCGCTAGAGACACACAGGACAGGAGAGGTGGGAGGATTTGGAACGAATGCAACAGGGAGCGATTTCAATGTCAAGGTGAAAGGGATGCAAATATCCCAGCATATGAAAATGTGTTGCCTAGCAACATATAAAAAAAAATACCCCTTGCTGAACTTGGGTAGAGTGAGTGGTAATGATGCTATGCAGTAGCAGTTGTACTCATATCTTCATCAGCAGTGTATAACACATTTATAACACAAAGCCTCATGCCACTGTGGTATGGACATCAGATTGCACAGGAGGTCTTTAAAAGCTATGGACAAGCTCTTGTTCTGCTTGCTCTAAAGGAAGCTCTGTGATTGGACGGAGCGGCCTCACCTGGCTTGCCGGTGGCCAGGACGTCTTTGGGGACGGTGACACGGTCATCGGTGCTACGCGTCCACTCCACCATGCCTCTCCAGCCCTTCATGGGGAAGGTGATGTCAGCGGCCCCTGTCACCGGCCGCTTGTGGATGCTCAACACTGAGGAGGAGGAAGAAGATGAGGATGAAGAGGGGGATGAGGAGGAAGAGAAGACTAAGGATGACGACCCTAGTTCCACACATGACAGAGGTCCATCCAGATCTCACAGTCACTGTGGGCTGCAAGACTGCACATTTGAGATCAAGGCTGAGATAGAGGAGTTTTTCTGAACAGTACCATGGTAACCACATGCCAGTCTGTTATCAGCTCCTGGGTGCTGAGGAAACTTCTCAGTGAGCTCTATTTTAGGGATGGTATCATTTTATCAAACTCTATCAGAGATAGCAGCCTTCCTTCAAAGCCTCCTTGGAGACAATTCTATCTCATCGACTGGAAATCCTCTGTCAGTGCCTT
Organism: Clupea harengus; assembly: GCF_900700415.2. Lineage (NCBI taxonomy): Eukaryota > Metazoa > Chordata > Actinopteri > Clupeiformes > Clupeidae > Clupea > Clupea harengus. Next base: position 17,211,986 of record NC_045162.1, on the reverse strand, counting down.
TAGAGTCTGTCCAATCATTCTCTCTGAATCACTCTTCATCTTTCTCCAGCTCCCTCAACTCCCTCATGGTGTGTGTGTGTGTGTGTGTGTGTGTGGTGTGTGTGTGTGTGTGTGTGTTTGTGTGTGTGTGTGTGTGTGTGTGTCTGTGTGTGTGTGTTTGTGTGTGTGTGTGTGTGTGTTTGTGTGTGTGTATGTTTGTGTGTGTGTGTGTGTGTGTGTGTGTGTGTGTGTGTGTCTGTGTGTGTGTGTGTGTGTGTGTGTGTGCGTGTTTGTGTGTGTGTTTGTGTGTGTGTATGTTTGTGTGTGTGTGTGTGTGTGTGTGTGTGTGTGTGTGTGTGTGTGTGTGTGTGTCTGTGACAGAGCAAGAGAGTGAGACATTGTGTGTGTGTGTGTGTGTGTGTGTGTGTCTGTGAGAGAGCAAGAGAGAGACAAAGTGTAGTGTGTGTGTCTGAGAGAGAGAGAGAGAGAGAGAGAGTATGTGTGTCTCTGTGTGAGAGAGAGAGTGAGAGACAGTGTGTGTGTGTGTGTGTGTGTGTGTGTGTGTGTGTGTGTGTGTATAAAAGATATTCCTATGCACACAGTAGCCAACACATAGTATTTTGTGTTCATGCTGTGTGTGTGTGTGTGTGTGTGTCTGTGTCTGTGAGTATGCTGTGCGGGTGTGTGCATGTGAGTGTGTTTCTTCCACGACAGGCTGGCAGGCAGGGTGTGGGTGGATAAGAGAGAAAGAGAGACAAAAGGAGTGTGTGTGTGTGTGTGTGTGTGTGTGTGTGTGTGTGTGTGTGTGTGTGTCTGTAAGAGAGTGAGAGAGAGTGTTTAGGAGCTTGTGTGATAAAAACAGGTTGTGCTCCCAGTTTCCTCTGTCATTCATATCCAAAGACCCTGAAAACACCTGGACACTTTCACAGGACTTCAAACAGCACCCGACTGACATCTCTTAAAAGCCTCTTGGCACTGTGATCACAGCAGAGAGAGAGAGAGAGAGAGAGAGAGAGAGAGAGAGAGAGTGAAGAAGAGAGGAGAGACAGAGTCAGGAGTAGCCTCAGTACTCTCTGGTTTAGTTACTCCCACAGTCTCAGCACTTAAAGGCTTTTAGGAAAATGTTTATGGGTTCCAGCCTTGTCGCCTTGAACCTTGATATCACCCTGCTGTAACACCATCTCTTTGGTACATTCACTAGAGCCAGAGATCAGAGAAGAAGGAGTCGAAATAATGGAGTGGCATACTTACACTAACGTACCGTGGTCATCTGAAAAGTTCACATGGTGCAAAACTGACCTCCATGTTCTTTAGAACAGGACTCGTCAAGAGAAAGTAGCACAAAGTAAAAATGTTTCTTTTCAATAAAGAACGAGGAGGTTCAATAAATAGTGATTAACCCTACTTTCATCAAAGATCAACCTTTCTAGATTTCAAGAACACAGCCTGTGACCAGTGAGTATAGGAGGAGAGAAAGACGAAGATGAAGAATGTACCCAGGTTGTCTGTGACCTCGTATGTGTCCTGGAAGTCCTTCATTCTGAAGCTGATGACATCCACAAAGTCGTCCACCAGCCGGAAAAGCTCTTTGATGTTTGGCCCAAGCTATGAGCGAGAAATAGAGAAAGAAGGAGAGATAGATAGATGAATGTTCGCCTGTCTGCAAATGTGTGTGATTTGTGTAGGATTCTTCGGTTTTGACATCCTAGGCTGATACTGCACACACACACACACACACACACACACACACACACACACACACACACACACACACACACACACACACACACAGAGTGTGGAGAATGACCACTTACCAGCTGTGCTTCCTCCCATTTGTCTCTGTTCTCCTCCATTAGCAGGTTACTCACTGACTGGACAAAGTTCTATCAGAGAGAGACAGATAGAAACATGTATTGTGGCAGAGAGAGAAAAAGAGAAGAAAAAAAAGAAAGTAACAGAAAACAGAAAGAAAGCAAGAAAGAAAGAAAGAAAGAAAGAAAGAGAGTGAAAGAAAGGGAGAAAGAGAGAAATTGGAGAAGACACAGACCAATCTCCCAGGTTCACTGAAATCTCACTGTGCCCGTGAGAAGGGCAGCCTACCCTCATGTCCAGGTTGCTGGGGCTATACTGGACTCTCCTAAAGATCTCAGTCATGTTCTTCAGCACGTCCACGATGGCCAGCAGGTCGCCACTGTAGCTTGTCCCATCGCTGGACGTCACTTTCAGCTTGGTCATAACTTCGGAGACTCCATCCCCCACAAGTCCCCTCTGTGCTTTGGACAGGTGTTCACGAGTCTGTGGAATCAAAAGTTACAAAGAAAGAGAACCTTTATAGATCCGGGCCATTAACCCACGCAACAGGGACTCCAGGGCCTCCAGGGATGATGGACTTGGATGAAAAGCAAGCTCTTTATGACACATTGTGTTTCTGAACATCTCATCTCATCTCATCTCGTCTCGTCTCTCCTTATCTCATCTCATCTCATCTTGACTGTATTGATCTATTGTGTTGAGTGCACTGGTGAATGTGATTGAGTTGTCAGTCTCACAAGACCGCATGGGTTGTATCTCTCAAGCATTGCTATATGTACACTTTTTCCACCATGGTGTAAAGGTAGAAGGAGTGTTTGCTTTAAGGGCTCTGAATAATTTGCTTTGTAGATTATGTGAGTGCCCTTATCTCCCAGATCAAGTGTCTGCAAATCTGATCTCTTCAAAGAGGTGGCCTTTCCTTTGACACCACCTCACTGTTATCTACTGTGACAGTAATGTGCTACACAGTACCTCGTGTTTTTCCTTAATTGATTTTCTTGTGTATCGTGCTCCAGTACAAGTTGAGTACATTTGGAGCCGCTTCAAAGCTTGCTCTCTCTCTGTCTGTCTGTCTGTCTCACTGTATGTCTGTTGGTCTGTCTCTCTGTATGTCTCTCTCAGCCAAATGTGTACTCAGGGACCCAGGACCTTCTGTTGCCATTTGTCAAGGCTGTGTCTGTGTGTATGTGTATGTGTGTGTGTGTGTGTGTGTGTGTGTCTGTGTGTGTGTGTGTGGGCGGATGGGATTCAGAGTGCTCACCAGCGACTGGATGCTGCGGTAGTCGTTGGATACGCACTTCATGTAGGTGGGGTTCTCCCAGAAGGCGTTCCCCTCATCATCCAGCGTGCACCGTCGAAGGATCAACCCTGAAGCGGCAAACACAGACACACACACACACACACACACACAGCCATACATACACACACAGACACACATACACACACACAGACACACATACACACACACACACACACAGACACACAGACACACAGACACAGACACAGACACACACACACACACACACACACACACACACAGCCATACATACACCCACAGACACACATACACACACAGACACACAGACACAGAGACACCCAGTCTGAGCAGCAGCCACCACAGAGACTGTCCCTATCTCATCTGCTGTGGCAATTATTTTAGCTCCCTGTTTTGGCAAAACTCTTTCCTTTGTGTCTTTTCCTATTCACAGCAGGCAGGCTGCGATAGAAAGAGTGAGTTTTCTCTCACAGTTTGAATCACTTATACAGTCACAGCAGGCATGGAAACTTTTACTCTCCGTCTATTTTAAACTCAAATCGGGCTTGTTTTATTCACCAAATTAAAATGAGTTTGTACAGGTCATAGGGACCACTAACAAAGGTGTCTGTATCACTATTAAAGGGTTAATTTTACTTATCAAAAAGATGGAGTTGCAAGTCTACAAAAAACACTGAAAAACCAGTTGTACGGATCAGTCTGGACAATAATTCATCTCATTAATTCATCATTCAATATATTTGTGTCAATTTGCGTGTGTAAATCTATGTTGATATTTAGGTAAATAAGTGAACGGTAAACAATTGTGTTTATATTTAGGTAAATACGTTTATAGTAAACAACTGTGTTTGTATATACATAAATTAGTGTACGGTAACAACTGTGCTTGTATTTAGGTAAATAAGTTTACGGTAACAACAGTGTTTGTATATACATAAATGAGTGTACCGTAACAACTGTGTTTGTATTTAGCTAAATAAGTGTACGGTAAACAAATGTGTTTGTATTTAGGTAAATGAGTGCATGGTAAACAACTGTGTTTCTACACACAGTATGTAGGAATTTCTGCCTTTTTGGTGTGGGTGGGCATTAATGTACTGTACTGTATATATGTACATACAGGACGTGTGTGTGTGTGTGTGTGTGTGTGTGTGTGTGTGTGTGTGTGTGTGTGTGTGTTGTTTGTGTGTATTCATCGATGTGAGCGTTACCGTTAGTGTTGTGTGTGTGTGTGCGTTGTTTGTGTGTACTCATAGATGTGAGCGTTACCGTTAGCATTGTGTGTGTATGTGCGTTGTTTGTGTGTATTCATCGATGTGAGCGTTACCGTTAGCGTTGGGGGGGCAGCGCATCGCCGCCGTGTCCCCTGACACCGTCCTCTTCCACACAACGTTGGAGAAATTCTCCTCGTCACAAATCTCATGGGGCTCTTTGGTAGAGAAGAGAGCCGTCACAGATGCAGCCAGTCCAGAAACACATGAGCACACACACCACACACACACACACACACACACACACACACACACACACACACACACACACCACATCGGCTGGGCAGACCAAGAGCCAATGAAGCAGACAATGTGCCGACTGCACACAAATGGACAAGCAGCTGAGTTTTATTGAGTTATTTTTCTCCTCAAAATGAATTTGCTTGCAGACCCAATATTGGGCCAGATGTTGCATGCTAAAAAAGCAGAATTTTTCGTGAACCCTTTGAAATTGTGTATGGTGGATTTAAATACCATTAAACATATAATACAGTAATATGAAGTACAAGGATGTGTTAGACGTGTGTATTAAAGGCTTATAGCATAACAAACCCACTGCATTACCCACAGTATCTACAACAGTATCAACAATCTGACACCACCAATGACTGCACATAAATACATTTGTCATGAGTATTTTAAGGTGAATAACCACACAGCACATTTACAGGTTGACAATTTGGCTAGATAGATAGATAGATAGAAAGAGAGATAGATAGATGGATAGATAGATAGATAGATAGATAGATAGATAGATAGATAGATAGATAGATAGATAGATAGATAGATGAATAGATGGCTGAATGGACAGATGGACAGACGGAGGTGTGTGACTGGAGCAGAGTCTCACCTGGGCACCTCTTCTCGTGGCAGCGCTGCACCTCCTCGCGGTCTCCTGGGCACTGCTTCCCCCTGAAGAAGGGCCCCTTGCAAACGCGCTGCCTCTTCTGGCTGCCGCCACCACACGTCTTGGTGCAGGGGTCCCAGGAGCTCCAGAGCTGCCACACGCCGTCGATGGGGCACTCGCCCTGGTTGCACTCCTGGCCCTCCAGCCACTCGCCGCGGCACTCCGATCCTCCGTACGAGGGCCCGCTGCACTCGCGGATGCGCTGCTTGGTGCCGTTGGAGCAGGTGACCGAGCACAAGCTCCAGCTGGACCACTCGTTCCACACCCCGTCCACTGGGGGAGGAGGGGGGCAGAGGGGCAATTGGAACATCAGCAGGAGGGTAAAACTAGCCTGTCTCACGATGGCCTTCAACCAGCTTATGTAGGAGAGAACAATCAAGTGCTTTCTGCCTCACAAAATAGCAAAATATGACATGAAAGTCAAGCGAGGAGAGAATGTGTACGAGAGACAGCAAAGAAAAACACACACACAAAGAGATGGATGTTTTTTTTTAGGCTGAAACCCCATTCAGAGCTTCTTCTGGAGGCTTTTTTTGTGCTAAAACTACTCATCTACAGGGGGATATTACAGGCTTTTAAGTGAAATGAGCAGAGTGGAGAGAAGTCTCACAAAAATCCATAATGTCAAAAATCTGCCGTCTTGCATTAAACAAATAGGTCTGCTGAGCTATGACTTTTGTCTGTGTGCAGACACCAAGACATTCATATCTATAAACAGAATGGTCTTGTGCTCCGACTGGAAGAGGGAAACACATTTTCACGTTGTAACAAAATACCTACCCACTTAACACATTCATTTAGCTGAGATCAAAGGTCAAATCCTGCTCCAGGACGACCTCTTGGAAAACAGACAGAGCAGAATCTGTGTATGAAGTGGTTTTAAAGAACAGATACTGAAGTGGTTTTAGAGAACAGACAGAACAGAATGTGTTTCTGAAGTGGTTTTAGAGAACAGGTAGAACTGAGCGTGTGTCTGAAGAGGTTTTAGAGAATAGAAAGAAAACAGAATGTGTGTCTGAAGTGGTTTTAGAGAACAGGAGAAACCGAATGTGTGTCTGAAAGGGTTTTAGAGAACAGGAGAAACCGAATGTGTGTCTGAAGTGGTTTTAGAGAACAGACAGAACAGAATGTGTGTCTGAAGTGGTTTTAGAGAACAGACAGAACAGAATGTGTTTCTGAAGTGGTTTTAGAGAACAGGTAGAACTGAGCGTGTGTCTGAAGAGGTTTTAGAGAACAGACAGAACAGAATGTGTGTCTGAAGGGGTTTTAGAGAACAGGCTGAAGAGGTTTTAGAGAACAGACAGAACAGATTGAGTGTCTGATGTGGTTTTAGAGAACAGGTAGAACTGAGCGTGTGTCTGAAGAGGTTTTAGAGAATAGAAAGAAAACAGAATGTGTGTCTGAAGTGGTTTTAGAGAACAGGAGAAACCGATTGTGTGTCTGAAGGGGTTTTAGAGAACAGACAGAACAGAATGTGTGTCTGAAGGGGTTTTAGAGAACAGGAGAAACCGATTGTGTGTCTGAAGGGGTTTTAGAGAACAGACAGAACAGATTGTGTGTCTGAAGTGGTTTACTGGCAAGTGTCTCCAGTCTTTCTTTCCTATCTTTGGCCAGAGTGACGACTGCCGTGCCAAACAATTCTACCATAGTCACATCTCATTCTCCCCTGGGGTCAGTCTATTTTGGTGGCGTTTGTGGAGGCCAGCAGGAGTCACAAATTAATCAAGTTAGCCATTTTTATCCCTGAATATTCACTGTCAGTTAATGCCACCCTGCATTTACAGTTTAGCAGCTTTTTTGAAGCTCTAACTAATAGAAATGAATGTCATCAAACACAATCTTGGTGTCTGGTGTTCTTCTTCAGCAGTTCCTTTAGCGCAATGTGTATTCATAGTTTTACCACATGTACTGTATGTTTTACCATAAGTTTCACCATAAGGAAATGATAATATTTTAATTCACGCAACATGTTTCAACATTGACAAATACTTGTTATCTGTCCTAAGATAGATGGTGATTGCTTCTCATACTTCTGTTGCAAAAAGGCTATCCAATGTAGAGAAACAGAACACAAATAAGAAAAGGCATATGGAAAATCGTGAAATGTACAGTATGTGTTCAGCAGGACTAAATTGCACGTTAAAAAGCTTATTTCAGTACCCTATCTACCTCAAGAAACCACAGAGAGTGGCCAAACACCTGCTTAATGGTGAATGACAGAGATAGCCCTGTTGCATTTTAAGCCAGTGTGACAGCACCAGTGAGTGTACGCAGTGGGACTTGGGCAGGGAGCACACATCCATCACGTCGCTAGAACACTGATTTTCCAAGCTGTCAAGTCGGCACAGAAGAATGCCTCTTCCCCAGAAGAAAGCGTCAGTGACTGACAGAGACCAAAAAAAAAGAAACTATCGTGCCTCTCTTTTGTGGTCATTCTTTTCTTTTCTGAAGGAAAGCTAGATTTTCCCTCTCACACCCCCAAAAGCTCCTGTCTGACAGTACCGACCCAACTCAAGTATTAAAATCTAATTTCTTATATTTAACTAATCCCTTTATTTCAGTTTTCAACCATGAAAAACTCAATGTGTCACCACAGCACCATAGATCCACACAGAGCCTCGTGTGGCTTGATAGAGCTGCTAAGGTTCTCTGGTGTGAGGTGTTTGTGTGTGGGTGGTCACCTGGGCAGACGGCGATGTTGCAGAACTTCTTCTGCTTCTCGGGCCCCGTGCACGGCTCCCCGCCAAACTGCGGCGGCTTGCAGGTCCTGGTGCGCTCCCTCTCGCCCCGACCGCACGTGGACGAGCACAAGCTCCACGGCGACCACTCCTCCCACACACCGTTCACTGCAATCAGAGCAGCTAGGATATGATTTATAGAGAGAAAGGGACAGGCCGCCCACATGACACACAAACAGACAGACACACACACACACACAAACAGATACATATAAAACACACAGACATTTTCCAATTACACTTTCTTGGACAAAGCACAACACTCACATCTACACATCTGGACAGACATCTACACCAATACCCACATGCAGATTACATCCTATGGTATGAGTTTTCGCACAGTGAGGTGTGCAGTAAAACATCTGTGTGAATGTTTATGTGATGGAGATGTTGAGCCTCGATCTGCAGATCCAGGCACTGGGACCCCCCCATCTCAAAGTGACGGGGGAAAAAAGGCCCTTCATGGTTCCCTGTAGAAACTGAGTGAATCTGTGCTGCATAGTCTGGGTGCACACCCTCTGAGCATGCTCAAAAGGCCACTCCGGGCGCCTTCCCAGCATGCCATGGGAGAACTTGCATCCAGCGGGGGGAACGTGACGCTGCCACTGATTGGTCTTTCACTTGTCCCCTTTGCGGAAACTCCACTGCCCTGTGGCCAAGGTTCCCCATGGGGGCCTGTGTCTGAGGCCTCTGGGCTAGTCTAGAGGAGAGCTCCACGAGGGGGCCTGTGTCTGAGGCCTCTGGGCTAGTCCAGGGGAGAGCTCCACGAGGGGGCCTGGGGGTGATGGGAGGCTGGGTGGCTGGGTGCAAGTAGGAGGTGGGGGAGACCAAGCCTGGTGGTAGGAGGAGGAGGTGGTGGGCAAGTAGACATTGGGCTTTTAGAGGTGATGGTGGTAAGGGGCTGGCTTCTGTCGGGGGCGTAGAATGGCGTGGCATGGAGTGGCAAGGCGGAGCAGGCCAGGGCAGGGAGGAGGGCTGGGGTCAGCAGAGGGGCTGGAGGTGAGCTGGGCTTACCTGGACACACGGAGGTGTTGTTGCAAGGCCTCTGTTCACGCAGCGGGCCGCTGCACTGTGTGCTGTAGGAGGACGACACGCAGAAGCGCGTGCGGCTCTGCCAGCCCTCGCCGCATGTGGCCGAGCACACGCTCCACGCAGACCACTCCTCGCCCGACGCCGAGTCCGCTGACGGCAGCACGGGAGGGAGGGAGGAGCACAGCGAAGGAGGAAGGAGGAGGAGAGGAGAGGAGAGGAGAGGAAGGACAAGGGCCCAGACTAATTAGCATGCAGGAACAGCTGGCTACTCTAAAAGAAGGGGAGAGAGAAAGGAGGGGGGGGGGGGGTAGAGGGAGGGAGGGGTCGGCTCTGCTGGGGCACTTTGGGAAGGTCGAGGGACTGATGCCATATCTGGAGCATTGACTTCCCACTGAAGTGAATGCATTGAATCTTAGATATGTCAGTCAGTATCTCTAGGCTGGTTCTTCTGTAGCTAGAAGAGTGGTTGTTGACTAAGGCCAGCCAGATTCAGACGGGATTGGGCAGGGTAGTCATAACTGTCCAGTTGGAAGACAACTAGACAATCAGGACTTTGCGCCTGTCTACAACTGTGGCGGCTGTAATTTTGGAGATGGGCAGTGGGGGAGATCAAGAACAAGTGGCCCAGGAAAAAATAAAATGTTCCTCACTCTGCATAAGAACACAGATCAGAAAACTACTGTGTGCGTTTTTGGAAGTTGGAATAACCATTTGGAGCAGCTAAACACATCAGTTGGGATTTTTTTTGTTTGTTAAAGGAACCATGATGGCTATGATTAATGGAAACAAAAGTTCAACCTAAGAAGCATGTCAGCATCCAACACTGTAACTCATTCAGTGGCATTCAC
>NC_045162.1:17184623-17194623 GCF_900700415.2 Clupea harengus | reverse complement strand
AAATGAGACCCCCGCCAGCCATTATCTCTCCGTGTAGTGAAGCTACAATTCAGCTCCTGTTAGATATCCATTTCAAGTAACCACAACACCACCCCCAAGCTACCGGTAGTGGGCCCTTCAGCCAAACCACCGGTGCCTCATGGTGCCGCCGGTGCACAGAAGCATGAGGAGTTAACATCTGGGGAGGGAGAGGGTGTTTTTTTTATTCCCAGCTTACTGCTGCACACCTGATTCTATTAACACCTGCTTCCTCTGGACCCAGGAAATCCCAGTCAAATCATTATCATCCTCCAGCAAAGCCCTTAAGCACCTGACTCCTTTCTACTCCAAACTAACTTTAAATGAAAGATGCTCCTCCTTATTGAAATGGGTTTGAAGGTGTGAGTATGCCTCAGAGATATGCCAGTGCATGAACAGATAAGCGGTCTGAACGTGGCAGTGGTGAACAGTCCTGGGGGGTGACATGAGCGCAGAGGCAGGCGTTGGGGGAAGGGTAGGGGGGGGCATTCTTCAGCCGCCGGCGAGAGTCAGCCGATCCGACGTTTCAATTCGGAAGATGGATGCCTCCTCTTAGCGGAGAGGAAAAAAGAGACGGATCAAAAAGGAGAATCAAAAGCACACCTCCGCTAAAAGGGTTCAGATGGTTCCTCCACTTTCCCTTGGAAAAATAACCACGCTTTTCTCTCACTCCTCCCCAAGTACATCCATCTTCTGCCCAGAAAGGGTTATTGATAAGAACACATACATAAGCATTCATGTTCCACAGCCACACACACACACACACACACACACACACACACACACACACACACACACACACACACACACACACACACACACACACACACACACACACACACACATTCTTTCTGTTGCACAACCTCAGACACAGACAAACTGTACAGTCCCGAGACTGTACAGTACACGGGATCTTGACGTAAGAGTTTTGTTACGTTGAATGCCAAGTCTCCTGATGGTACTTACATGCACCTAAATATTTAACTTCGATTTCTCTGTTCCTATGGTAAAGGTTTTGTTTATGGACTTGGAGGGGAATGTCTGAGTCTGAATAGGCTCTCCAGGGAGTGTGGGAGCAGAGAAGCCAGTGTGTTCCCTAATCCCCCCCCCCAAATCTAGCCCACAGAGCATGCTTACTCTCGCTCCCCACCTCCCTCCTCTTCTCACCTCTTCTTCCCTCTCCTCTCCTCTCCTCTCATCTCCTCTCCTCTTCTCACCTCCCCTGCCCTCTTCTCCCCTCCCCTCCTCTCTCCTCTCCTCTTCTCCCCTCTCTTCTCATCCCCTCTCCTCACCTCACCTCCTCTCTTCTCTCATCCCTTCTCCTCTCATCCACTCTCCTCACCTCACCTCCTCTCTTCTCTCATCCCTTCTCCTCTCATCCCCTTCCCTCCCCTCCCTCCCCTCCCTCCCCTCTCCTCTCCTCTCCCCTCCTCTCATCTCCTCTCCTCTCTCTTTCTCCACTCTTCCATCTCCTCTTATCTGTCTGGCTTAACAATAACAACTGATGCTGTGTGCATTATCTTTTTTTTCTTTCTTCATTCTTGAACTCACCTCTCCTCACATCATTTCACAGCTCCTTTCCTTTGAGTCGTCGCTCGCCTCCCCCCCTCTCTCTTTTCTCTTCTATCTTTCCGTCCATGTCCTCTTTCTGCCTCTGCTTCCCCTTAACGCTTCTCCTTCTTTTCTACTTATTTTTCTCACCATTCATGCTTTTTTTTCTCTTTCTCTGTTTTTTCCCGGCTTCAGCAATTTCCCACAATTTCATCTCCTCCTCTCTTTAAACCTCTCATGCACTCTCCTTTGCTCTAAGCACTGCTCGTTTTTCAGAGGTCGTACTGAAGCATTTGCGTCATTCAACTTTCCACCTTTAACGATAGCATGAATTAAGATTCTCATCTTCAAATATAGCATGAATTAGGAGTTCTCATCTTAAAATATAGCATAAATTAAGGTTCTCATCTTAAAATATAGCATTAATTAGGATTTCATCTTAAAACATCTTGCCTCTCTTATCGGCCTCATGAATCCCTGCTACCATTTGTTTTATTCTCAGAAAGACTGCTACACACACACAGCTTTTGTCCCTGCTATAGAACTGAGGCACAAATATCAAACCAATGAGAAGATCTCTTCTGTCTCTTCTACTGGCTTAGAGGTACTGTTACTTATTTATAGATCACTCAAAGCCTCAGAGCCTGAATGTGTTTCAAATGTGACATTCTGATAGTCTGATAGGTGCCCCCCCCCCCCAGCTCAGGGGCTGGTCATCTAGTAGGCTTTCAGACTTGCAGCATGCCATGATGTACACACACACAGAACAAAGGAAGAAGAATTAGTCACTAACATGATATGAATTTTTTTCTGAAGCTGTTATTCTGTGAAATATATGCATCAGCTATTCATTCTGCTTCTATGGAAACAAATTGGTAAACAGTGTGGATTGCCTTGTGGATACATTTCAGTTCTTTCTGTAGATAGGTGTAATTTTGTATTTCATAATTATGAACTCGTAGTGATAAGCTTCATATCCTTTCAAATAAACCTATTGTTTCAGCAGCTCCTTGTGTGGATGTGAAATCCCCTTGAAGAAAGCCACTATGTGTATTCCCTGAAATTGTAACGTATTTCCTATCAGTCTTCCACTCTCTCCTGCCATCTGATCGCCATTTTAGTTTCCTTGCATGTCCTGGCAGTCTGATCCCTTAGAAGCAGTCTGAAGCTTATGACTAACAATTAGTTCCTTACAGCTAGGGATTTGGATTTTGTAACGTACCGCCTAACATTTCAACATGGTATTTATTTATAGTGCAAATAGAGATGAAAAGCGTAAAAAACATCAAAACATTAAAAACCTTTTCAAAACATACTTAGGATCCTGATGTCCATCCTATATGAGCATTCCCAAGGTAAAACAGAGCTGTACATAAAGCGTGCTGCAGGCCTAAACACACTCATGAGAAACACCTAATGAACAAAGCCTTCTGTCCCCTTCCAAAAACAAACAGCTGCTTGCACAGTAGAAGAATGTGTACAAACAGAATATCCTCATTGGCTCTTGGCAAACAGCAGCAGTGGTGAAAATCTACACTGTGGGCTCCTCAGACGCAATTTGTCTTCGTTCTGAGACTGTTCAAACCGGCTCAGGTCCCAGACAGCCTCAGTCTACCATTAAATGCTCCGCTATCTGTCTTAGGCAAGGAAGGAACTCGCCTTCCAAGGAAAAAAGTGGAAAAAAAAGAAAGAGACGAGAAAAGGAGAGAAGAAAAGAAAGGAGAAGAGAAGAGATGAGATGAGATGAGATGAGAAGAGAAGAGAAGAGAAGAGAAGAGAAGAGAAGAGAAGAGAAGAGAAGAGGAGAGGAGAGGAGAGGATAGGAGTGGAGAGAAGAGAGGAGAAGCAGAAAAGAGGAGAGAAGAGAAGAAAGGGGAACAGAAGAGCAGAAAAGAAGAGAAAAGAAGAGAAGAGGAGAGGAGAGAAGAGAAGAGGAGAGGAGAGGAGAGGAGAGGAGAGAATAGATGAGAAGAGAAGAGAGGAGAGGAGAGGAGAGGAGAAGAGAAGAGAAGAGAAGAGAAGAGAAGAGAAGAGAAGAGGAGAGGAGAGGAGAGGAGAGGAGAAGAGAAGAGATGAGAGGAGAAAGCACTGGAGAGAGACGCTTACAGCTGTGCGTGAGGTGAGAATGAGAAAAGCCGGCATAGAAAAGGAGTGTGAGAGAGGGTGTGAGTGGGAGAGCCATAATCACAACACGTCCGCACACACACACACACGCACACACACACACACACACACACACACAGACACACACACACACACAACAACACACACACGCATGCATGAGTCACAGGTTACAAGTTACTTCAAGAGGGTAGACACCAAAAGATGTTTAAATTCTTTTCACCTTCTCACCCCTTCATCTTTCCCTCCTATTAATTACAAAGTGTACTGATGTCTGCAAATGAGTAAAGGATAAAACACACACTCACTCACTCATACACACACACACACACACACACACACACACACACACACACACATACACAGTAGACCAAAGGCTGTCTTTTATTATCACATGCAAAGTAGGAGCAGTAAAATTGCTTAATTAAAACATGAATTTTTAATCAGCCCTTGGGCTCCTCAATGGGACCAGCAGATAACACGATGAGAAAGTGAGAGGGTAAGCTAGAGAGAGATGGCAAGAGAAAGAGAGAGAGAGGAAGAAAGAGAGAGAGGGAGAGAGAGAAAGACAGCATGAGAGAAACAAGCCCATTTTGAACAGAGATCCCGGTACGTCGCCATTAAGAAACCCCCTCGTTATGACGGCTTTGCTTGTTTGCACTCAACGAAACAAATGAGACAAATCTAGCGTAATGCTGCCCCAGTGTGTGTTTTAGACAGCACGCCGCTGTTCCACTAGCAGCAGCGTGACATTTAACATCTAACGGCTAACGTGACTGATAACGCCCTGTCCGACACAACTCAAAAAATGACATTAGAGTGCCACTTGAAAATATTCCCATCTTCACTGGGCCGCATCATTTGATCAATTTGACATCATTATCAATACAGCGATGAACGAGCGAAACAGAGACGTCGTCTATATCATACAAAACCTTTTTAAATGCATGTGTGGCAGCGCGTCAGCATGAGCAAGAAAAAAGATCGTACATAACTACTGATAGCCTGAAGATAGAGGGAAAATGCATAATTATGCATAATATAAAACGTAATACATAGAGTTATACTATTATAATACGTAATACATACAGTTACGTAATAAATAGAGTTATACATAACAGCGAGGTGGAATGAGTGGACAGGCTGTTTGAGTGTAAAGGGGGCAACAGACAGAGAGAGAGAGAGGCGCCAAGGCCGAGAAGGACAGACTCTGTCCATCCTGTTGTGATCTATACTGGCTTAACATAGATTTACTGCCCTGCCTCATGTAGGATGGAATGATCAGGCTACTAAGAAAATCAAACTGCCCCCCAGGTGGTCACATACACATGCAGTCCTGCGGGAAAACACACGCCCAAGCACACACAATAAGCTCCGGCAAACACGCTCTCCCAATAAGATCAATCTCATCAGTGGACTTAGCATGGCCAGAGAGGCTCCGTGTTACTGTGTGTGATGGTGATGATGAAGGCATGCTGATGTTAGGGGTTTGTTGTTGCTTCATCTGTATGTGCACATGTATCTTTGTGTTTGTGATTTACATGCCAGTCTGTGTGTTTGTACATGTGGTTTTGAGTCTGTGTGTGTGTGTGTGTGTGTGTGTGTGTGTGTGTGTGTGTGTGAGAGAGAGTGTGTGTGTTTGTACATGTGGTTTTGAGTGGGTGTGTGTCTCTGAGAGTGTGTGTGTTTGTACATGTGGTTTTGAGTGTGTGTTTCCTCTGAGAGTGTGTGTTTGCCTACTTGCTTGTGTACATGTGTGAGTATGTTCACTTGTGTGTGTGTGTGCCTGTGTGCATGCGTGTGTGTGTATGTGTGTGTGTGTGTGTGTGTGTGTGTGTGTGTGTGTGTGTGTGTGTGTGTGTGTGTGTGTGTGTCTGTATGCGTGAGCGTGTGTCTGGATTTCTGGGGAGAACGGTGCTAATGCATTTCATTGGGCTACGCATTCAGCGCGTTCTTCACTCGGGCGCCAGTCACCTTAAATCAGTCAGTTTCGTGGCATCAGAGCGCCGCCACTTCAGAATGCCTCGCAAGGAAATAGATGGCCCGCCCATTCATCTCACTTAGCCAAGCTTTCACAGAACATCTGAGCAGAATGCAAAAAATGTGAAAGTCATAAAGAGCTTTTTCTCTCTTCATCTCCCTCTCTCGTTCTCTTTCTCTCTCTCTCTCTCTCTCTCTCTCACACACACACACACACACACACACATACACACACACATCCACTTTCCCAACTGCCTCTTTTCCTTTGTCTCTCTGTCCTTCCTCAACTGTTCTTTTCGCCCTTCCATCTCACACATACACACATACACACACACACACACACTCACACACAATATCTTCTCTCCTTAATCCTCTCTTTCACTCCTCTCCTCTCTCTTTCACCACCCCCTCTCTCCCTCCCTCTCTCTCTCTCTCCTCACCTCACCTCCCCTCCCCTCCCCTCCTCCCTGTCTCTGAAATGCTGTATTTAATCTGTCACAGTGTCTCCCTCCTCGCCTTCCTTCTCTGCCGAATGAATCCACTCAGCCTGCATGTGGCCATGCCTTCCAGCAATGGGTCAGTACTGATAAACACTGGCACAACCACACACACACACACACACACACACACACACTCACAGACACGCACAACACAACACAAACGTGTGTACCCAGATGCTACCAAACCTCCCAGCATACTGCTTGTGTGAGTAAACTTGATAAAGCGTAACATTTGAGTTACACTTCAGTTTGGATCTTTGTGAGCATGTATGTGACAATGACAATGACACATTGTGGTACAAGTGTATTTATATATACGATGGTGTGTTTTATGACGTTAATTACGTGTTTTATTATTATTTTATTACGGAGTTGGGGGAGTGTGATAGTAATTCGAGAAAAAAACTCAGAATTTCTGAGATTGAAGCCGTACATTTACAAGAGAAAAACTTGGATATTCCAAAATTCTCGGATATCCTCAGAAAGTCATGAATTTGTAAAATTGAAGTGGTAAATGTATGAGAAAAAAAATGGAAATGTTACTGTTCCTGTCTAACTGAGAAGCTACACATCAGCCACTGTGTGTCCAGCATTGCCACTGGGCATCAGCCACCAATAGAATGCTCCCTTTAAAGTCAACCGAACCAGCTGCACGTCGTGTCCGATGGCAGCATCCAGGCAGCATCCAGCGTGAACATTCACCTTGAACCAGTTTCTGGAGGACTGAGGCTAAGGCTTTTGTGAGAGGAAGAAACAGCCTATAGCCTGCCCAATCAATCACTTTTGCCTTGGATGTTCATGATGACGTGCTATTAACTTCATTTAAAAGCCAAGAGTCTTGAGGCCCACACGTTTGACAGCCATGTTCCACAGCCTACTGTCGCACCTCCTCACTAACATGTAGTCTGTGTGGAGCATGTTCTGTTTACTGCTGGTGTCTGTGCCCTGATGAGGTTGATTCAGCAGTGCAAATTGAAGCAATGTGCTTCTTTGACAAAAAAAAAAAATTGTCATAAATTTGTGAGTTTATTTGAGAATATCTGAAGTTTTTTTCTGGTAAATTTATGACTTTAATCTCAGAAAGTTTTGGTTTTTTTTCTTGGCTTATAATCCCCTCGCCCAGTCCTGTCATTTTTTTCCTAACTCTAACATGCCATTGTATTTATTAGTTGGCATGTGATGGTGTGTGGAATGTAGTCTACATGTCTATTTGATGTGTGTAATACAGTATGCAAATATGGTGCATATACAATGTATGTGTGTGTTTATATATGCAGTATGTGTGTGTGTGTATGTGTGCATGTGTGTATGTGTGTGTGTATTTGCATGAGACATGGTGAAAGATCTATCACTGCTCTTGTGTGTGTATGGGCCCAGAGGCAGAGAGAGCTGCAGTGCCTCAGGACGCTTGGTCTCCGCTCTGCCCCTCTTTCAGCAGCCATCCCTCATCTCAGCTCCTGCTCCACCCCTGCACCCTCCACCCCTCCACCCCTCCACCCCTCCCCAGAGACGGCAGCTTGGCCCCTGTCCAGTGTCCACTATCAATCTATTACCATCTCTATCTCTATCTCTTTTTCTGTCGTTTGCCTCTACACTTGCTTTCTTTCATTCTCTCAATCTCCCTCTCCTCCATATCTTCCTCTCTCTTTCTTTCTTCCACTCTCTATCTCTGTTTCTTTCTCTCTCATTTTCACTGTTTTGTCTCTCTCTTCACGTCATCCGTCTTTTCTCACTCACCCTATTTAATTTCTCTCTCTCTCTCTCTCTCTCTGTCTCTGTCTCTGCCTATCTATCTGTCTCGACTGTCATTTCTCCCCCATCACGGTGTCATATTTGTCTGTTATTCCTCCCTCTCCTCTTTGACCCGTCTCCATTAGATTTGACCAGTGACTGAGAAATGTGATGATATCACTGGAGGAGATGACATGGCACAACCTGACCTGCTGCAGCCTCCTGCTCTCCCTCTCTCCCTCTCCTGACACACAGTAAGAGCAGGGAGGACTCTGAGCTCCGCCACCGGTCAGCCCTACCATCTCTGAGCAAGGAACGACACCTTTCCCATAGCCTCTAATGACATATTCAGTCCATGGGATTCAAATAAATAAATATGTTTAGTTTCACATCCATTGCATCAAAAGATGTATAGATTACCTTACGTGTGCCATCTTGACTGAAGTTACTGCTTATTCTGGCTGATAATAGACTAGACGGCTAAGAGCTTATCACACTGTTTTCAGTGTAAATATGTACTACGGGTCTTGTTGTGTCTTTGTTGGTTCCCTTGTCCCTTACACCCCCCCCCCCCCCCCGCCCCCCCACCCCTCACTCCCCTGATAGAGGGTCAAATGACTGACGTATATACCGTCTCTACAAGGACAGCAACAAAACCATGACCTGGAAATCAAGCTCCAATAACATCCACCCCCCACCCCACCCACACACACACGAGACACACAAAAAACTCCAACCAGACCCTTCAATCCACTCAACCTCCCCCCCCCACACACACACACACACACACATCAGAAAGGCCCTGCTGGTATCCTCTGACACACAGCAAGCCACAGAGCCTCCAGAAGGTAGCTCACATATCTGCGCTCCGATCACGGCAGGCCTCCCTGGGCTCCTGCATGGCGCCATGCGGCCAAGGTCAAGCCGCCCGCCGAGATCGGCTGAAATTCAACACCCCCCCATCCCCACCCCCACCCACAACACGCCTCCCCTCCCCTCGCCCCTGCACTCCTCCACGCGCTCCCCTTTTTCTCCTCATTTAATCTGTTTTGGGTTTCTCACCTCGCTACCTGGGCTTGCAGTTAGCAGACCTAGGTCGAAAGCTGGAGGTCACAGATGACACATTCTCCATCTAATCTAGTCTGTGCATTTTAAGTGCAGATTTTATACTTTCAAATACGTTTTTTTTCCCCCTCTTCTTTTTAAGAGATGTACATTTTTTTATCTCTTTGACAAATACTGCACACTCAAGGTCTGCCAAGGTCGTGAAACTGCACAGGTTTTAAAACAAGCGGAGAAAGAACCCGAAAAAACTCACCGCTGATCTCAGCGTTGGCCGCCGCCTCCTTCTCGCCCGTGATGCAGTTCTCCAGGAAGACGCCTCCGCGGTAGCAGCCGGCCGCGGCCTCCTTGCCCGGCGGAGGGGTGTCCCAGCACTGGCAGGGCGTCTGCATGATGCCACAGGGGTGGCTGGAGGTGCTGGAGGCGAGGCAGTCCTCCAGCCACTGGCACAGCATCTGGCACGCCGCCATGCTGGGGTTCCTCTTGCCCACCACCAGGTACTCCACCTTGAACCGGCCCTCGCCGGAGCGCGTGCCCGGCCGCGGCAGGTTCTTCCTGATCTGCAGGTACTGCTTGCCGGCCTCCACGAAGGCCACGTGGGCCGACTGATCGCAGAGCCGCAGCACCTCATCGAAGCTCTCCGTGCCCAGGTAGGTGCGTGTGGCCTCCAGGAAGGAGTCGAACTGGAAGGAGCGCACCTGGCGCGGCACGCAGTCCTCCTCGGGCTTGGTCACTTTAATGAAGACGGTGTAGCGCCGCGGGTCGGGATTCTGCAGCGTCCAGGAGCAAGGGGTGCTGGGAAAGATGGCCGAGGAGTTGAAGAAGCCAAAGAAGCGGTTCTGGACCTGGGTGGAGCAGGTGTCTGACTCGGGACCCGAGGGTGCGCTCTGGACCGGCACCAGATCCAGCGGGAGCAACACGGCCAGCAGAACCAGCATGAACCAGTACTGGGTCCGTTGTGTTCGGTGCATTGTGGGTATAGTGGAAAGTGTGAGGGACAGACAAGTACAAGGAAGGAACATAGAGTTGTTCTCCGC
>NC_045162.1:17172123-17179623 GCF_900700415.2 Clupea harengus | reverse complement strand
ACTGTTTCACTTCGGCCTCAAGCAGATGGGCCTCCCCTTATGTGCCGTGGTTCTGCTTAAGGTTTCTTCCTGATTACAGTAACACTGGATTTTTCCTTGCCCCTATTGCCATAGGTATTGCTCTAAGGGGGTTCAGGGTTCAGGTCCTGGGTCCTTGAATTCAACTAACTGTAATGAAAATGAAAAGCACTTTTTGTTGTACAGTATATCACAGAAATTGAAGTATAGATCTGTCAGGAAGCCTACTGCAGCATTTCTGACTGATTTGTTTGGTATTATAGTAAAGAGGTGTCATAATTATTTCCTTTTTTTTGCAATACAGCAATAATACGTTCAAAAATGGAGGCTATGTTAACATAATATATATCCCTTTTTTAATGCTTAAATGCTTTAAAGTTGTTTGTGTTTTTTAGTTAATTGTTTTTTGAGTGCCAAAGTAGTCTTGCTGTGAGAGAGGAAGCTCGTTATGGAAGCTCGAGACACTGTAGGTGAAGAATGAAGTGTTCTGGTGGTTGTAGGGCATTGCCTTCTAAAAAAGTAAATTGACTTTTGGAAAAAAAGTGTGTGAAAATGATTATAAAAACAGCTTGTTTTCACCACAAGGTAAACAATACCACTGTCTTGCTATATAACATCCCATCTCCACAAAACAAACAATTTCACCTTTAAGGCTTTTTTTCTTTGCTGCTCTCCTCTCTTTAAGTATGCTGAGAGGTTCAGTAGAAGTTGATGAAATTGCCCTTCACTGATGACAATTTAGGAGGTGCCCAGGCCTCCAGAAAATGAAGGGTGAGGGTTAGGGTGCAAAAGAACAGGGTAGGCCATACAGTATTAATTTCCTTTCAGAAGTTCCTTTACTTCTTCTTATCTTATTTGTTTCTTTTACTTTATCCCACCCTTCCCTGACGGCAGCCATGACATTTGAGAGGGCTAGTGGAGAGAGCGGGCAGAGCGGAATGAGAGGCGCGGCGACTGAGAGGACATTCTGCCGTTCCCTCGAACAGCTCTCCCAGCGCGGGTGATGGCGCGGTGGAGACGCCTCGCAAGGCCCTTGAATTAAAGAGATAATTATCTGTCTATGATGATGAATGTGTTTACCCTGCTAAATGCCAGCCGCTTTTTTCATCAACCGAGAAATACTCTAAGGAAAAAAATAAACTCTCCCTCTCCCTCCCTCTCTCTCTCTATGTCAAGATCTTTTTGTTGTGTTCTCTCTCTCTTTCTCATCCTTCAATGTTACACACATAAATTATGACGTGAAGCTGGACATACATACACACACATACATACACACACACACACACACACACACACACACACACACACACACACACACACACACACACACACACACACACACACACACACACACACATACATACACATACACACACACACACACACACACACACAAACACACACACACACACACACACACACTCACACACACACACACACACACATACATACACATACACACACACACACACACATACACACAACAACACACACACGCATGCATGAGTCACAGGTTACAAGTTACTTCAAGAGGGTAGACACCAAAAGATGTTTAAATTCTTTTCACCTTCTCACCCCTTCATCTTTCCCTCCTATTAATTACAAAGTGTACTGATGTCTGCAAATGAGTAAAGGATAAAACACATACACACACACACACACACACACACACACACACACACACACACACACACACACACACACACACACACACACACACTCACACAGTGATTTAAATCACAGTACGCTATTGTAGGGCCTCCAAATGTGACAGTTTTTAAAGCCACACAAATCATGCATTCAGGAAGACTGGTGATGACTTCAGGAAGCTGCGTGACCCCACATTGTGCGCTCCTCATTAAAACGCCTCATCCACCATTATGAGTGCGCACAACAGCGGCTGATGAATTCAAAGTGTAATTGCGAGGCCTGTAAAATGAGGTTTCCAAGGGAAATTTGAAATTTAAGTACATTTAACAGCGGACTCGTGGGAACAGACAGCATAAGTGAATTAGCAAAAAAAAAGCTCAAATGACAGGGAATTAGGGGAACAGGGCGCGGTAGAGTTGATGTGGGGGGGGGGGGGCGGGCTGAATAATATCTTCGCCTCCGCCATTCTCTCAGCCTGAGTAATATGCAGAGAAGATGGATAAGAATGACAGGCATGGCTTAGCCAAGTGCTCCCCTGGGTGAATTTAGCATCACTGAGAGAGGAGAGAGGAAGCAGATGTGGTGTAACGACCCGTCTATCTGCAGCGTGCGGATGCCATGGAGAGCCTGTGGTAAATGGTGGGGCTCAGACACCTCTGCTTACTGACGACGATGGAGAGACTCTCTCTGAGTGTGGTGAGTGTGGTGAGTGTGATGAGTGTGTGATGAGTGTGTGATGAGTGTGTGTGATGAGTGTGTGATGAGTGTGGTGAGTGTGTGATGAGTGTGTGTGATGAGTGTGTGATGAGTGTGTGTGATGAGTGTGTGATGAGTGTGATGAGTGTGTGGTGAGTCTGGTGAGTGTGTGATGAGTGTGTGGTGAGTGTGGTGAGTGTGATGAGTGCGATGAGTGCGGTGAGTGCGGTGAGTGTGTGGTGAGTGTGTGTGAGTGTGGTGAGTGTGGTGTGTGTGATGAGGTGATTAGTGTTGTGAGTGTGGTGAGGAACGTGAGGAGGAATATCATGATACATGTGGACCCACACATCACACGAGCATGCACACACACACACATACGTGCATGCGCCGTTACATGCATAAACACACACACGCATTCACACACACACACACACATACGCATGCACACACACTCAGAAACACACACTGCAAGTGTGCCTGTTTGCCTGCACAGACGGTTGAGCACATGATGTGAGCTGTCAATAGGAAATTGGTTGGGTGTCTAGAGAGAAGGGTAGGATTGAGTCAATGCTGGGCTTTTAAACGCCTGGCTTTTCGGCAGTGTCCCTCCATCATCTGTGGCCAATCGCACACTCAAGGGCTAATCACACTCTCATGGCCTCAATCTACCCAAAGACAGAGAATTGGACACTAACCCAAACTTGTCCTGTGCCACCATTTCATCTCTCTCTCTCTCTCTCTCTCTCTCTCTCTCAATCTCTCTCTATATATACATATATATATATATATATTCCATATACCAGTACAATACACCAGACTTTTATCTCCCCTCCTGTGCTGTGAGCCTGCCCTCTCTCTCTCTGTGTCTCTCTCTCTCTCTCTTCTTTTCTTTTCTCTTCTTCTCTCTGCAGAGAGGTTGCTTGGTTTGTTAGGTTTATTGATTGATTACATGTGCAAACACAAAGCAGCTCATTAGGTAAATATTGTTGTGGCTCATCTGTTACTCCACCATGTTCTTTAGATCAGCATAGACTCCCTCCCTCCCTCCCTTCCTCTCTCTCTCTCTCCTCCCCCGTTCTCGTCTCTCGCTCCCCTACATGAAAGAGTGCAATTATCTCCCACACATCCCATCTCTGAGCGGCTGAAGCTAAGGGCCAGGGACACGGAGAAGGATGCAAACGCTGGGATACACACTCTAATTAGGGCTAACACCAGGGTGGAATTTATGACATCTGTAACTGGGATTATTGTCTCGCCACACAAGCAAATTACACCAGTGGCTTTACAAACACTTTTATGGGCCGTTAATGACAAACAGATTCATGGCCGCGGTGGGTAGTCACGACCACTAACAATCACAGCCTGCTGTCTCTCTCTCTCTCTCTCTCTCTCTCTCTCTCTCTCTCTCTCTCTCTCTCTCTCTCTCTCTCTCCATCAACACTTTTCCTCACCATCAGCCATTGCACCTCTGTACTCTATACTGTAGCAGAATTAATCGAACGTATGTAAGTGTGTGTGTGAGTGTGTGTGTGTGTGTGTGTGTGTGTGTGTGCAGGAATAGGTTGTGCAGAGTGAATAGAGAGGCACCAGTTGAAACAGCTGTAATTTTCCCATCAGGCTCTCCCTCTTCCATCAGAAATAATTCCATGGATAATGAGAGCTCTGTACTTGGGCATAATCAGATACACCGGGGGGAGGGAGGAGACGCCACAAATGGTGCTGGATACTAAATCCAATCACGCCATATCACTTTCTAAATCAAATAAGCCAATCAGCACATTTTCTGAGCCAGAGCGAGACTGGACTGCACTCTGAAGAATTGTCTTCTATTAGTGACTTTCAAAATACTTCCATTATTTCATACGATAAAGTAAAGACTGCAAAAGCTTGTGTTTAGGTTATCTATACTGTGAATAGGTCAGCAACCAGAAATGTCCATGTATAATGACTTTGTTCTTGGTCACAAGTTTGTAAAGATTAAACAGCCCTTATCTTGTCTCAGACACATACACACACAATCCCACAAACTATGATAATTCCCTTGTTTAATTGATGGCGACGGCTCTACTGCGAGCACGATGTCATAATTGAAAATGGTTGCCCGGGCAACTTTGAAGCATCTCCATGCATCACAAAGAAGCTCCTGACATTTCAACCTACACATGCAGGTTTGTGTCTTTGACACCCAACTCTGGTCTGAATGGCTTAATGGCCACACGTTGTCTAGGCAGCCACTGTGACACAGCCACTTATGTGACGTGACATTTAGTCTGCGGGGCAACTGCGACATATAGAGGCGGTGACCTCTGAAGCTGGAGCAAACCGAGCTGGCTGACCTCACAGTGAGTCTGGAGAGACTAGTCTCGGCCGTGAGCCCAGTCAAGCCCCTCTAAACCCCGGCTTTTCCTCCGCAGCCAGAGGCTGCACTACAGCACCAACACAACCCTCTCACAGCCCCTAAAAGCCCCTAACCGCCCCAACGCCTCCCGACCACCACATCTGTACTTAAGCACAAACACAACTCCACCATCCATCTCAGCCCCAGCAATCCCACTCTGTCTGACTGATTCTCTCCACACCAAAAGCCTGATGAATGAGGACAGATCTGCTCTGAGGTGGGAGATTAAGAGACAGAGGGAGTGGAATGAAGAGAGAGAGACAGACAGACAGACAGAGAGAGAGAGAGAGACACAGAAAGAGAGGAAAAGAGACAGAGAGGGAGAGAGGGGGGGAATGAAGATTGAGAGAATGAAAAAGAGAGAGAAAGGGAGAGATAAAATAATTTTGCCTCATTGTTTTTTATGCTCAGTGCTTTGCCAATACTGAGCATTATGGCTTTGCTAACACAGCGGTCTTCAAAAGTGAAAGTGAATTTTGGTCCGAGATAAAGAGAGAGATAGAAAGAGTGAGAAAAAGGATGCATCTAAAACTACACTACAAGGATATGAGCGTGCAGAGAAAGAGAGAGAGAGCGAGAGAGAGAGAGAGAGGGAGATAAAGGATGCCTCTAAAACTACAAGGATAGGACTGTGCAGAGAAAGAGATAAAGAGCAAGAGAGCGAGAGAGAAAGAGAGAGATAGGGAAAGAGGGAAAGAGAGGGTGCGTGTAATACTCAATTTAAGGGATGGTTCAGAGCGAATTGAGCCAGATGGCATTGGAAAAGGCTTGACTGTGATGAAGTCATCTGGACAAGCGATGAACACTAGCCTAAGGTGCAGTCTGGTCTTGGCTAGGCTGACAGGCTGGTGTCTAAATGGCCTGAGAGTTTGATGATAATTCAGTGGGATTTTGACACCACCACAACCCTCTTGTCAGCAGTCAAAGCAATAGCGGCTTTTGCAGCTCTTACGGCAACAGTTGTCTCTTTGCTCTTTCCCCTTTTTCAATTCCCACTTCCTTGGATGAAACCCAATCATCATAATAAACACAAGAGACTTGCAGGTGGAGGGAGGTACAATGCCTTCAAATAACACCCAATTGAGAAACCAGTCTCAAAGATCTCCCCCTCTGATTAAGCCATTTCAGCTGTCGGTGGAAGAGAGTTGTTTCCCGTGAACAGCATGCCTGATCATATGTAAGCACGTTTCAGCTGTCAGTGGAAGAATGTTGGTTCCTGTGAACAGCATGCCTGATCGTATGTAAGCACATAAGCGAGTGTTCTGGCCCTGGTCACAAAAGCAGGAAGGAGGAAATCATGGCAGAACCAGGCAGGCGAGGAGCATCGCTAGCCTCTCAGTTCCATATAACCTGATTAGCGACGTTCTGCAGGCTAATCAGCAGCCTCACAATCACACTGGGCTCTGCCAGCGAGCCTGCATTCACACTGAGCTCCCCAGCCAAATGTGTGTGTGTGTGTGTGTTTGCCTGATTTTTACATAATACATTTGGGTTGTTTGGTGTGTATGTGAGTAAGTTTGCAAGGACACGTGCGCGTGTTGGGTTAACAGATTCGTTCAGTGCTAAATTCTTGTATTCGCGGAGCAGCGCGCCCAAATTAGGTTTCACACGTCGAGCTCTGTCGGATCACGTCAAAGTGCCGTCTACTCAGTGCTAAATCATGCTAATGCCCAACCTGACGAGAGAGAAGGCTTGTCACACGCTATCAGGCCTTCAATGTGGCAGATAATTAGCCTTTGTTAACGTGCTAGTCAGCGACTACGCTGGGCGCACACTCACTTTTTCTCTCTTGCACACTCTCTCTCGACCTTTCCTCTCTTTCCCTCTCTCTATTCTATCTTTTCTCCTCATTGGCTTCAAAGTGGATGGGGAGATCCATTTCATGCTCACACAGAGATAAGCCTCTCTCCTTAATGGACTTCAACACTGCAGCCGCAGTCTATTTTATAAGGAAAGGGGTCCAGTGCAGATGCCTTCTCCCGTATCCTACTTCCTATGTGTCATCTAGGAGGAGGGCTCAAAGGGACACTGTGCGGTTATCTTGACATGCCAGTATGAAATTTGGCATATGGACGTATTGGGATAGAGGAGTACTGTTGAAGACTTGTTTTCTAACCTTTGTGTGTGTGTGTGTTTTTTTTTTTGCTGAAAGTGTATCCAGCTGCCCTATTCTATCTTCGGGTTGATTAAAACACAGATTGCTAGCTTTGAAGACTGGACAACACACTGAAGATCAAAGATCAAGTGCTTGTGTGTGTGTGTGTGTGTGTGTATAAAAGCGAGAAAGGACATTTGTGTGTGTGTGTGTGTGTGTGTGTGTGTGTGTGTGTGTGTGTGTGTGTGTGTGTGTGTGTGTTGAATGAAAGTGTGTGTCATTGTGTGTATTTGCCTGAGAGGGACCATGATGTCCACAATGACCCCTCAGAGCCCTTAGAGGGTTTTCAGAGTGTGTGTGTGTGTGTGTGTGTGTGTGTGTGTGTGTGTGTGTGTGTGTGTGTGTGTGTGTGTGTGTGTGTGTGTGTGTGTGTGTGTGTGTTTGTGTTTGTGTGTGTGAAATTAAGGCTGAAGGGACTCTTTGAGTCGGGCTCCTCCTGATCCTCCTTCATTAGCATGCTGATGGGAACAGTTGGCCACTCTCTGCCATGACGGCTGAAATATTTATGACTCGCTGTTTACCAAGAGACACCCAGAGTCTATTCCTCCCTCTCATGCCCCTCTCTCTCTCCCTCCCTCTCTCT
>NC_045162.1:17159623-17167123 GCF_900700415.2 Clupea harengus | reverse complement strand
AAACTGACTTCAGGCCAGCATTTGAATCACCAGTCCTACATAAACACAAAACATTAAAAAAAAAACGATAACAGGCTCAGCTGAGAGGCGCTATGCTAGCACAATTCCCCAGACACTTGCAGAGATTTTCATCTGAAAAGATGAGATCCGATGGAAGATACAGGGGGATTAGCTGCATGCTGGAGATCAAAGAGACCCCTGTTCTCACTGGGGAAAATAGACACGGCGAGAAACACAGAGAGAAAGAGAGAGAAAGCAAATATTCATTCAGAGCCTGCTACGTATCCCTTTGATTGAGTCTTGTAAACAGAGCAGAACACTAAACCGACAAACTGAACACACGTCAAAAGTAATTGAGCCTTTGATTTAGTGCAGGAGCATACTCAATGAGGATCTAGTGGTTCACAGAGTGTGATAAATGTACCATGAATATTCATCATGACTTCATGTGTGATACCGGTGATAGAAATGTAGTGGTTGACGTCACAAACCATATCAGGGCCATATTGGCAGGAAAAAGTCTGTCAGCTGGAGTGCAAATGGCTAACTAGTAAGAAAGACTGGATTGTCAGTATGGTAGACAATCATTGTCGAGTTGTTTCCCAGTAACAACAGAAAGGCCTTTTGCTGTTAGGCTATAGGCTACTCTAAGTTGGATACCAGATACAAACCCTGATTGGATCCATTTGTAACCCCCTAGGCTTGCTTCCTTCAGAAGCTGCCAGTGCAGACAGAGGTTGATTTGAAAGGGATTCCAGAAAGATTGTGGGTACCGGATATTTGTCTTTGTTTTTGTTTTTTTTGTGTGGAATATAAGGTCAATGTCGTGAATTTTAAAATGGCCAGTGGCCTATATTCAGAGGATAGAGGTTTCCTAAATTTCCCTCGGGATTAATAAAGTTTCCATCTATCTATCTATCTATCTATCCAGTGCTATGGTAGGTAGCTGCTTTCCCTGCCAGTGGGTTTTTGTGACATAAACGCTACATCTCTACAGCTACATCTCTATAGCGTTAGGTGCTCTCTGAATTAGCTCCCCAAAGTTCCAAAACTGCTAGATAGCTGACAATAGCATTTATGACTTTAGGAAAGGACATTTTCTTACTCAAGGGAAAAATTACAAAACAGCTGGGGGGGGGGGGGGGGTCAAAACTTTACGTAATAAAATTGCAACAAATGTGATTTGATGTGAATAAATCAAGCTTTTACTCTATGCAAATCGGTAGATACAGTAAACCACCCTCCTCTAGCGAAGTAATATCTTATTCAACTTAGAATATTTATGCGAATTTCAAGCATTTCCACTGTTTTCTAGTTGCCTGTTCAAATGTTGCATTAAAAAAGTTGGAAGGAAACCCGACGACATTTTCATTCAACCGCAATCTTTTCTGAGACTCTGAGAAATGGATGGAGGCTGTTCTCTAATTACCTCTGTGCATATAAATCCAACACGTGCTCCAATATTTAGAGCTGTAGATATAGAGTAGATATATGGTATTTCCTACAATGGGATCGATAAGTGTGAGCCCGGAGAATTATTAGCTGTAATAAAATGCATTAGGTTCAACCACGGCACAGAAATGGCTTTTTATATCTGGTTGGCGCACAAGGTCACTGCCCTCAGCGGAAAAGTGTAGAGACAGCAAACTGAGATCCAGCACAGTACTCCCTTCAACTGAGTGTGTGTGTGTGTGTGTGTGTGTGTGTGTGTGTGTGTGTGTGTGTGTGTGTGTGTGTGTGTGAGAGAGAGTATGTGTGTGTGTGTGTGTGTGTGTGTGTGTGTGTGTGTGTGTGTGTGTGTGTGGAATCTTGTAATGTGTAACAAAGGTCGACATGTATCAAAATGAGGCGTTAGTTTTGAATAATCAATTATAGGGAAAAAATTAACACAGATTAATTACACTCTATAATCCCCGTTGACCCCATATGTCAGTCATATTGGATGGATCTGAATAGTGGCCAATCTGCATTGCGATAACAGTTCATATATTTCACCCACTGCATGCTTCTGGAGCCATCATCAATGTTTTGAGCTGTATTGGTAGTTGGATGTTAGGTCTACAGCCTCACCTTGAAATGATTTGTATATGTCACCTCGATTTTGAGTTTGAAATGTTTGTGTTTATGCATGTGTGTGTATATGTCTGTCTCAGTGTGTGTGTGTGTGCGTATGTGTGTGTGTGTGTGTTTGTGTGTGTGTGAGAGAGAGAGAGAGAGAGAGAGAGAGAGAGAGTGTGTGTGTGTGTGTGTGTGTGTGTGTGTGTGTGTGTGTGTGTGTGTACATGTTTGTCTATGCATGTGTATGTGTTTTTCTGTGTGAACGTCTGTGTCCAGTACCAACACAGCCTGCAAAGCCTTCCACTGGTCCAGTATCAACACTGCTTGTGTGCATTCAGCTTGGTCATTCGATCATCGGAAATATGCCCACACCAGTCATGTGAATAAGCCATTCATTCTATTGCTACCATCATCATCCCCACTGCACATACAATTCATTAAACGCACATGGCGATTATTTTCTCCTTATAAACCCATAATGGAGATCGATAGCATTGATGGTGCAGCGCATGCTGATCAAGCATCTGTGATGAGACACCTCCCCCCCCAATGGGGAATCGCCCTGGGGGGTCACCTCCACCCTCCCCCTTACTCGCCTTCACTCAAACACAGCATGCAGTGGAGACTCTTGGTGACAAGGAAGAACGGACACCTGGGGAGACTCTAATGGTCTGGGGATGGGCTGGCCGCTTTTCATCTTTTCTCCTCGGTGCCGATGATTCAAAAAGTCAACGGACGAATCCAGATATTAATGTTCTAATCTGTTTCATACTTGATACAAAATCGTCAAGGATTTTGTAGTGCTGCAAGTTAATTTTCATTTGGATTTAACATGGAGTTAATTATTATTCAAAACCAGGTTTCCAAACAGCATTAAATCAGACGAAGAGCTTATAGCTCATAGTTCCATTAGGTGTGTCTTAACCGCACTAGTGGGGAGCTCATCTTAAAGGTAGAGTCTGTGATTCTGATCACAGCCAATCAAACGGTACCCTTTCCTTCTGAAACAATATGTTCATGGCTCGGTCGGAGCCACTACGTATGTTCCCAATTCACAAAGCCAGGACTGTATACGAACACAAGAGTTTTTTTTTGAGTGCACACACTGAGCAGGCAGCTAGAAGAGTATATATGTGTACACCAATACTGGTCTTCATACATATGGGCAAATATTCTCCAGTAACTCAGCCCAGACCTTAATCTCCAGCCCAGACCTTAATGCATGTATTACTGTGGGTGGGACAGGTGATGCTGGGTTAGTCATGCTCTGTGTTCTCTGATGAGCAGAGAGAAACAAAGGAGAGATGACACCTCATGCTTTGGACCACTTCCACACACACATACACACACACACACACACACACACACACACGCGCGCGCGTGCGCGCGCACACACACACACACACACACACAGACAGACAGACACACACACAAACACACACAGACACACGCAGGCAGACACACACACACACACACACACACACACACAGACAAAAGTAATATGACCCCACAGACAATACCTGCTGTTACCAGTGACTGAGCGATACAGATTATAATTAGTGTAGGTGTCAGAAATCTATCACACATGGTGCCTAGTGCTTTCCTGGAACTCCTAGCTTCTCTCTGCATAATTAAACATGAACAGAACAAGAGGGAGAGAGGGAGACTGACGGATAGGTAAAAAAAATGGAGAGAACGAGAAGATCTGAGAAAGAGAGAAAATCTGAGGAAAGGTGACAACCTGCTTGAAAAAGGAAGGAGGTGTGTATGTGTGTGTGTGGAGAGTGGATGTGTGCTTGGAAGAGGTGTTCTCCCTCTTGGCACCTCACATATGTGTATTGTTTTTTACTGTGATTTATGTATGTGTTTGTGAGTTGTATAAGCTACTGGATGACCTAAATTTCCCTCTGGATTAATAAAGTATCCATCTATCTATCTATCTATCTATCTATCTATCTATCTATCAGTTTAGGGTCTAAATTAGTGAATATTTTTCTGATTTTTATCTTTAGGTATGTACATTTATATGTAGATCTTGACTGTGTTGTTATGTTATGTTCTTATGTTGTTAGTGTGTCTGTTTAGATACATAAGTGTGTGTGTGTGTGTGTGTGTGTGTGTGTGTGTGTGTGTGTGTGTGTGTGTGTGTGTCTCCGTGCTCCACCACCTTTGTCTCCGGGGTGTTCATATCAGTTGTACATAGGAAATGGTGCCTTCTCATCACAGCATCTGGGTCTCTCTCTCCCTCTGTCTCCCTGGTTGTCTCCCTCACTTTTTCTTTTCCATGTGCTCTCTCTCTCTCTCTCTCTCTCTCTCTCTCTCTAATGCTACTTTCCCTGTTCTCAGGGTGAGCTTCATTTGATTCTTGCAGTGCCCTTCTCGGCACCCTAAATAGCGGATTGACTGGACAAATGAATCCAGCTTTTCTCTTCCACACAGACAGTCAGGCCCCAGTACCTCCGCCACTCATCTCTGACAAACCATCCCTACCATCACACACTACTCTGCCATTCTGCACAAACCAGCACCACTCAACGGCTATTAGCATCCATCAGCCACCAGCATTTTTCAAACACGAGCTATTTCACTTGGACAGAAAGCACTGAAGCCCAGTACACTTCCTCTGTGCTGAAAAAGTCCACAACGACCCTGTCACACAGTCACAGCCAATTACTATCTAAGCAGACAAGATCAAGATACAAGTGATAACGATACTTACAGTAGAAATCAAGCCATTGCTCCTCCGTACAAGCAAGGCAAATCATTTGAGATCTATCCATGCAGCCTATGTAGTCTATTGAGGGGGGGTCCACAAGGTGGGGGTTCCACTGATTTAATTTGGTAGCATTCATCTGAGAAACTGCTACATTATGGCAGCTTAATAGTCAGCTCTGAATTCCCATGAGATGAAATAGGTGCGCTAAAGCGAGAACAACGCGTTTGTTCTGTGTTGTCAGGACAATTTGGCTGTTTTTTAACAGCATGGATTGCCAGCAAACTCTCTGTCTCTGTCCAAGAGCCCTGGTGAGAGATCCGTCCACTCGGTTTTCAGAAACACGACTCACTGGGAAACAAGATGAAACATTATTCATTTGTTTGACTATCGTAGTTGTTTTCCGGAATACTAGATTGATTAAAATTAGGTTACTTTGTATTTGAATGTACGAAATTGAATCTGAAAATGCGAGATAAAGTGTACATATGGATGTGATCCATCTTGCATCTGTCAGTGAGTGTGTGAATGTGTTTCTGTGTGTGTGCGTGTGTGTGTGTATGCGTGTGTTTGTTTGTGCGTGTGTGTGAGTGTTTGTGTGTGTGCTCTATGGGGTAGAAGAGAGGAAGTGATGTGTGATCTGCCCAAAGGCATGATGAAGACAACATGAAGAAGACAACCAAAAGAGCAAAACAACAGTCAAATGAGCCACTCTCAGCCCAAACCCTCTCTCTTGGTCACGTCACCCTGTGGTGTGTCTGATATTTGGCCATAATAAATGAAGAACTAAAGGAAGAATAAGAACAGGAGGAAGAGAGAGGGGCGGGGGACACACCAAGAGACAGACGGAAAGACAGAAGGTAAGACGAGGGGAGCGAGAGGGGCAGAGAGGTGAGTCGGAGGCACATCATCTGAGCGGCGGGGATGTGAGAAGCTGAAACGAAGCAGGACATCTAGGTTAAAGCGTACGCATGGCTGCCTTCCCCAAGCCCCGCCGTGTCACTTCGCCTCGCCACGGCTCGGTGCGGCTGATCCCATCCGCGGCCAAAAATGCTTCGTCAGGCATGCCGCTTTGCGGGAGTCTATTTCTGTTTCCAATATCACTCCTCCTCTCCCTCCAGGCCAGCGCAGGGAAGAGCCACCTCCCAGTAGCCGTGGCCACAGGGCAAGCGTTCAGCCTCCCGCCTGTCTATCTGTCTCTGGACAAACTCACGCTTCACGCTTCACGCCTCATCTTGCACAGGAGGGAATGAAGCCCAATGCAGACCCATGTTTGAGTTAAAAAGCATACTATAGGCCTTTTCTATATTGGGAGGTATTCTTAAGCTAAACGTTGATACTAAACTAACATGTTAAACCCACACCAATTGTTCTCCTATTATTGACTGCTACTGAGATTCTTTCGAATGAAGAGTGCATTACAAATAAAATAAATTATTTATTATTATTATTATTATTATTATTACTACTACCACTACTATAAACATTAAACAATAATAACAATATAGTAAGCATTTAATAATTGTTTAATTACTTGGTCTGCTGTATAGTGTGTATACAGGTATGCGGGAAAAATCTCTCTCTTTCATGCATGGTCTGGTCGCAGCAAGGTGAGACTGAGCAGGTCAGTAGAACAGGGGCGAAAAAAGCTCGATCATGCCGCAGAGAATCCCCAGTTGCGAGGTTGCCTTTGCTAAGAGGTCCTCGCTTCACTTCTGTATTCCCGTGGAGGGATTTGAGCGTCTGTAGACTCCCCCCTACCGTACAATCACGGAACTTCGCCTTTAATCCCCGTGTAAATCCCCAATGCAAAACGCAGCGCACCAAACTTGCTCTTGTCAGGATAGCTCTTCAAATCACAGTTTGAACCTCAATTCAGCTCTAACCAGCATATGCATTATAGAGGCTACATGTAATTAATGAGTGTGTACTTACAATGTTGTATTCTAGGTGAGCCTGTATAATCCTGAGGCAAACTTGGGTTCAAGGATCATCTCTCGCTCTCTCTCGGTCTCCCTACCTTGTCCGCACCACTGTTAAACGCACCACTCTCGCTCCTTCAAACAAGTCCGAACTCCCACAAAGTTCACTCTTATTAGAATTATATTTCGGGTGATAGTCTACGTCTCCAGAGATTCCGAAATTGACGTCTAGAAAATCTAAAAGATTTACTAAATCAATGCTGCCCTTATACTAAGACGTCAGATTTGACACTGCTGTTTTTTCTCCATCTTGCTCCGACGTGCTTCTCTAACCGTGTCTAAGATAGCCGTATGATCAAATCATTCTGACACAGCTTTGAAATAACTTGTTAGTCAACCGTGACGCGTTTAAATTGCTAAAAGGATTATGTTATATCCTTACAACCCAATACACGCGACGCAATATTTAGCAGAATTTTAATGCGAGGTACTTTCTATAAGAAAATATCAGTATATTGTGAATGAACGCAGATGAACTTTAATTTAGGATTAACTGTGTAAATGAGCGGCACACATGTGATGCTAAAGTACCAGTATTTGCGTATAGTTGACGTTTTAAATAACAGGTTTCAACAAGACCAAGGACACGAGGAAAGATTCGATGTGGCGTATTCCCAAATCAATATGAGCGAAACACGTTCTGTGGCAGCTACTGGAAAACAAAAGACGACGCGTCAGAGAGGGATAAAAGCATTACAGCCTTACTTACAATACGGATGTGTTGACATCCTTGCACAATCCTATTTA
>NC_045162.1:17152123-17154623 GCF_900700415.2 Clupea harengus | reverse complement strand
TTGGGGGTCAATTCAATTTCGGAATCTCTGGAGACGTAGACTATCACACACAGACAGACACACACAGACAGACACACACACACACACACTGACACACACACGGACACTCATATCTCAAACTGGAAATCACCATTGCTTAATGAAACAGGGACATCTTTGGGCTTTGTGATAGATGCTGTTGAAAAAAAAACACAAAACACACTCTCTCTCTCTTACACACACACACACACACACACACACACACACACACACACACACACACACACACACACACACACACACACACACACACACACACACACACACACACACACACACAGTTGGAGAGAGAGGCAGAAGAGAGGCACAGGGTACCCCAAGAGAAACAAGCTGAAACACAGTGTTATCTGCGTTACCAACCATTATCGAACATGATTTATTCAGTATATGGCCAAACGCCTGTGAATGTGGCATTTAAATATTTAAAGGCAGGCATAGGAATGCAAATAGTGCATTTTCTGTCTGTGGAGCAGTGGTCCATGGTTCATTGGCACAGCTCGTGGGACAGG
The DNA here is from genome assembly GCF_900700415.2 of Clupea harengus. Taxonomy (NCBI): domain Eukaryota; kingdom Metazoa; phylum Chordata; class Actinopteri; order Clupeiformes; family Clupeidae; genus Clupea; species Clupea harengus. The sequence goes on along the minus strand of NC_045162.1, from coordinate 17,154,075 downwards.
GGGGGAGCAGAATATCTTTTCTGTCTCCTGTTCTTCATCCATGGACCTCCATCGGGAATTTTCAGGGCTTTTGGCTGCCCACCATCTCTTCATTTTCCAGAGTTGGATAAGTGTGTGGACCTCCATGCCTGACTTCCACACACTATGAACAGACACAGACGAGCCACCAGGCAGACGTCTGATTGGTTACGCCACAGTTTGCCCCTGCTAAGGTCCTGTGACTTCCTTATTCCAACGCCAACATGGTGCCAACGTTACTGATGATATTCATGGAAATAATGATGATAAGATGGAACAGCGCCTCATGGTGGTGCAGAGGATGGTTGTGCTATGTTATGTTGTAAATAATATGTAGCATTTGACAAGGAATTTACAGTTTTTTACAATCATTTTTACACTTGTTTCAATACCATGTAAACTTTTTCAAGTGGTTAGTGTTGTTGTCTAACGAGTTGGTCCCCTGGGGTCAACTCCTGGGCAATGCATGATGCTATTGTAAGCCACTTTGGATGAACGTTTCTGCCAAGTACCAGACCTTTTTTGTAGTTGCATATTTGGGTCATTTTGTCTCATTGTCTCACTTTGCCCATGACTTACATATACAGCAGTAATAGTGGGAAAAATGTATTCAGCGACAACTACATCTCTGTTTTTCCTTCATGCTGTATTATTGGTGAATGTGAAAGTGTTACATCGAATTGAGACAAATGTGAAAAACTATTGTAAAAAACTGTAAATTACTTCAGTGATAAAAGTCCTGATATCTTTTGTTCTTCTGTTTTGAGTGTTTTTCGGGTCTGTGTGTGGATTACTGTCCTTCACCAGTCCTCTTCATTTAGCATTCAGCAAGGCTTTCAGCTGATGTTGAGTTGAGATTTTGTTTGCAATCCACTGTGCTATTAACACATGTTTGTAAAGACCTATGTTGTTCAGACTTCCTAATCATATATAGATAATGAAGAGGCATCAACAATCTAACTGGGACACAAACACATCACCATGTCATGTTATTCATAAGTAACAGCGCCTCTAAACACTAATCAGCATACTTAAGCCTTGGGTTTGGAAATGCTGAACATCTGGATCTCAAATTCATGATTTCCTTACACTAGCAAGTGGCTGCATGTTATTACCAAGCAGCTGAATCCAGACAGAAATCCCATTACTCCCATCATAGGCCGGACCCAGGAGGAACCTTTTCAATAACATTTAGCAGGCCATGTCCCCAAGGGCCACGGGGCTCCTCTGATTATGTGAGATTCCTCACTAAGCCCTGTGCAAATAACACTTAAGCATTAACAAAGAGAAGGTTTTTTAACAAGCCTGCCATTTGCAGAATAAAACTCCCCAAAATGAAAACGTGAAGACTCCACTGAGCCTAATCTGGAATAATTCAGCAATATTTACATATTGTGATACTTTGAATGACACCAGGAGTTGATACAAAGAAAATGCTGTTGAAGTATTTATAATTTCAAAAAGAGTATTTTGCATAATCGCTGTCTTTTTGTGTTTTCTGTGACACCTCTGTGACATTATTATAATAATCCCTCCCCGCAACTGTCAAGAGGTCCATATGCCTTTTACAAATCCACGCCTGCCTCAGCCATCACATATACACATGGCCTACATCATATATATCCCAGGATGTCGCTCTTCACTTTTGTAATGTGTGACAATGAGGTGCACATTAAAATATACTGAAATATATATAAAATGAACACATATTTTAGTATTTATCACAACAAATGACTGTGATGTTTATTGCTGATCAATGTACACAATACAAATGCAAGGCTTTTGTGTCATGACGCAGAATTGTTGGTTCTTTCAATGTCAGATTTAACAGAGACGAAATTAACCTTACTCTAACAACAACAACTGAAGAATCTGTCTTTTTAGTCACTTTTTCAAGGGATATAAAGCATAGTCCATGATACTTTACATTTCAT
>NC_045162.1:17132123-17147123 GCF_900700415.2 Clupea harengus | reverse complement strand
CCATTTCTCTCTTTCTCTCTCTCCATCTCTCTTTCTCTCTCTCTATCTTTGTCTCACTCTCTCACCCTATTTCCTCCAACCTGTTTTCTCCATTTTAATTTCTCCCCCTCTTCTTGCCCTGGCTATGCCTTTATGGTGGGAAAGATGACTACTTGTGTACACACAGCCGTGTGTACACCATATGTACACAACCCCTATTTCATGTTTGCAGTTGAAAGGAAGTGCCATGTTATAACCAGCCGTCATCGTTGTACATCTCGCCTCAAGAGTTAATAACAAAAAGTCTCCTATGATATCCAGTAGCAAACAGCTCAGAGCCTCCCGGGAGAGTGTCACCCAGTCACCTCTACCCCCCCCCCCCCCCCCTCCTCTCTCTCAGGCATCGCTGTTGCACTGCTGGGTACTTCTTAAATGTATTGAGACACCGCCTGAAGGCAAGGATCAAAGGCTAAAAACACTCCAGACAAACATTTTGGTAGGAAGAACAAGCACACTGAGAAAGAAGAGAGAGAGAGAGAGAGAGGGGGGGGGGAGAAAAAACTAATACAAACAAAACAAACTGAAGGTCACAGCAGAAAGTCAGATGTGTCACTTGTAACCAGGCAACAGTGTTTGTCAGGTGGAGACACAAGAGTGACGGAGAGAGAGAGAGAGGGAGGAGGCAGGAAGGGCAGAGTTGTAGGTGGAGGGGAAGAAGAGTGCGAAGCAGAGAGGAAGAATGAGAGACAGTGAAAATACAAGAGGACACAAGAAATAAGAAAACCACGAGATGAAGATATAAATATAGATGCCTTGCAGAGAGGAGCTTTTGCCACTACTGTGATGATTCCAGTTTCCAGTTCAAATGAAGGAAACAGAACACTCTTGTGTATAGTCCCCATGGTGAACTCAGTAAAGGCACAACCATATATACTATGGTACAACCATACATACTAAGGTACAACCATATATACTATGGTACAACCATATATACTAAGGCACAACCATACATACTAAGGCACAACCATATATACTATGGTACAACCATCCATGCTACTAGCAGTAGTAACAAAGTACCAAACAGCCAGCAGTTCGGCAGCATCACTGATGACTCTGTGCTATGGGGCATCTTGGACATATTCTATTCTAATGACAAAACTGGATCACATGAAAATCATGACATCCATCATGGAAATACTGGGTGTGAACAGTCTAGGACATGGATTTATACTGCAACTGACAGCAACTTACTGGAAGATGTCATTCCTTTCATGTTTCAGTAACCATCGTGCAAACGCAATGTCCTTCTAGGAAGGTGAATTCTCCCCCTCCTCACCATGGCAAAAAAGGGATGGTGCCCTTTAAGACTCTTGGATTCCTCCCCCATAATGGTTGCGTCCTGGCTCACCTGATTTGAATGTTGGACCTAATTAAGCCAAAGTGGCTCTGCCCTATGTAAAGGGTGCTTCATTGTCAAGAGGAGGCTGGCTGAGAAAGACTATCAAGAACACTGAGAACGAGGACTAGTTTTGAGGCATGAGGTATGAGGTAAAACGCTTCCCTGATGTGAGGAGAAGTGTTTTGTAGCTAGTTGTGTGGTTACTGTTGGCCTTGTTGTGTGTCTGTTGTGCCTCTGTTCTGTGTTTGGTCTGTATGTTCTGTATGTCTAGTCTATGTGCCTTGTGTCTGTTTTCTGTAAGGCCTGTGTATGTACTTAGTTGAAGGCTGAGTCACGTGCATGTTTTGGGGCCTGGCTTGGGTCGAGTAGGCCTCAATTGGACAAGCAGGTACCCAGGTGCAGGTGACTTTAAAAGCCCTTGAGTACAGCCTGTACATTTCTGTTGTATGTTTTATTTTATGGGCACATATGTTGGGGATTATATTCCCCCTTGTTTTTAAATAGAGATATATTGTTTGTATACAAAAGCCACCATCTCCTGTGCAGTGTTTTTTTTTTTCCCCACATCTTCACCCCGTCCAGTCGCCACATCCCCAAAAAGAACGTGGGGTGACCGCCCGGTCTTTCACAGTTCTGTAGTTGAATGCAATGCATGTCAATCAATAGGCCGTATTTGTTCAAAGTGGGGCGTCCTTAAGCAAGGTAAGGTACAGAGATGGCCATAGTTTGTGCTAATAGTCAAATGTCTTCAGGTCATACCCAGAAAGTTACAATCAGCTTAGTTTAGAGAAGCAGTTCACTTACAGGTGCAGACAAAAGAATGTTTCCATGTCGATTGTCAGGCACAGAGAGTGATTAGCTGACCTCCCAAGTCTTGGTTCCCCACGGAGGTTCTAGAGCGTGGGTCTCAGGGTGTGGACACCACACCACACAAACCCACTGGCAACGCTGCTTAACAGAAAGGAAACAAAAGGGAGAAAAAAAAAAACTTCTGTTCCATTTTAAATATCTCTTACCTTTCCCCCTCTGGAAAGCACTGATACTGATAAGGAACCAAACCCGGACATCTCTCACCCCTTAAGTATTTGGCCACACACACAGCGCCACAAATGACCAATCAGACATGGCACAGTGGTTGGTTCTGCCTCCAGGCGCATCACATCCTCTTCAGGGACCCTGGAGGCCCTCAGCCAATCAGATGACTCAGTGTGAGGTGTAGGGAGCATGTCAGTCAGAGACTACGCAGGAGCCCCTGGCCTTCACACAGGCAAATCAGGCAGAGACTAATCACAAGTGTGTGTGTGTGTGTGTGTGTGTGTGTGTGTGTGTGTGTGTGTGTGTGTGTGTGTGTGTGTGTGTGTGTGTGTGTGTGTGTGTGTGTGTGTGTGTAGTGGTGTTGTTTTTGCTGTTATACATGGGAATCTGTGTATGTATCTGTGTGTGTCACACACATTTTGTGTTCCTTTGTACGTAAAATAATTTTTAAAACTGTTTATGGAAATTGTTAAATTGTCAAAAACACAATGGGAGGACTTCTTTTGAGGAGAAAAGCATGTGTTGATTAGACCTGCTTTTCAAAACTTCTGTGTGTGTCTGGGCAGGAAATGACAGGTCTATGCCGGTCCTTTGTGTGATTTGACACACAAACTGTATATTGACAGACTGGTGCACACACACATACACATACACACAGGAGCAGGGACAATCCCCTGTTCTTATCATAAAGCTAAGAGTGACAGGAAATCCATTTCTGTCGCATGCAATTACAGCCATGCTGATTTGCTGAAAACAACTTGCTTTAGATTTCACCAATGCCATCGAAGAACTGACAGCCCTGACAGGCCACTCCTTTGGTCTTAGACACACACACACCTACACACACCTACACACACACACACATACACACACACACACACACACGCAAACACACACGCATACACACACGCACACACACACACACACACACACACGCACACACAAACACACCACACACACACACACGCACACATACCCCTGCACATGAAAGCAAAAACCTGACCCAGAGTGCCGTCTGCGCACGCTGAGCCAAAAGCCGCAGAGCAGAGCAGAGGCCAACCCAGCCACCTCCCGCCTCCGCATGAAAACATGGCCCCCGCTCCCACTCCCGCTCCACAGGACTTCAACCTCGCAGGTCTTACTCCACGCGCTGCTCTGAGCTCACATGGCAGAGGGCTCCGACCTCACTGTGTGTCACTAACACATTTCCTTATAGTTAACCCTCACATGGCAGAGTGCTCTCTCACTAACACATTTCCTTATAGTTAACCCTCAAAGGGCAGAGAGCTCTCTCACTAACACATTTCCTTATAATTGGGAAATGCAGAGGTCTCACGCCCCAGTCTCCCCCACACACATCAGCGGCAATCAGTTCCAGGGCTTGAAATGGAGTGTGAAAATAAGTACTTTTCAGAAAGTGATTGAACTGAAGTTTGCCCAGGAATTCTCCACTGATTACAGCCTGTGATCTCAAAGCATGCATTATGCATAAGGCATCACTGCGGGGATACGTACTATATATATTGTATATTGCCATTTGGATGTTGACAAGTACATGATCAAGGCTAATCAGTGTATATTCACATGAAACCATCTTGTTTGTTCATAAACTTCATAAGCCAGACTTCATTTTGAAATGCAATAAATGTGTTAATTGCACTACCTGTTGTACTCGTGACGGAGAGGTGGGCCCATACCACACTATGCACCAATCACAACACTATTGATCATCCTTATTCCCTCAAACAGGACACCAATCACAACGCGATTGATCATCCTCATTCCCTCAAACAGGACACATAATCACATCTGAGTATACATACAGAGAACACACATGTGACATATGAAATGAGTCCTGTTCACTCTCTGTCCTTTACTCAGTACACCTCACCACAACAACATTACAGCAGAAGCATCTGATGAGGTTATAATGAGGTTTAACAAATGATCTTATAAGTGTCTCGCACACAGATAGATAGATAGATAAATACTTTATTAATCCCGTGGGGAAATTCTGGGAGATTCCATGTGGCATCCACATAGCATGCAAAAGAAATACAATACAATATACAACATCAATAATATGCCATATGATGCTATTCATGTGTACAAATTAAATTGTAATATGTTGCTTAAGGTGTATTTAAACAAATTAAATTATACATGAATTCTGATTATTCTCCCATACATTTCTGTCATACACACACACACACACACACACACGCACAAACACACTAACATGCATACACATTCATTCTGACATGCTCACACACTCTCCAGCTGAGCTTTTTCCACTCTAACTGAGAGGAGCAGGAAGTTAGGGGGTGCCCCAGCAGACTCACATCCTCTTCTGCCAGCTTCCCCCAGTCGGTGCCACACACACACACACAAATACACACACACACACACACACACACACACACACACACACACACACACACAGAGAACACAGTGCCAACCTGCGCTGCCACTGGCTTAGGGTAAAGTTGGAATTCCACCAAATGATTATGGATGCTCATTTTACTCAAATAAGTCATATTTACACTAACAAGCAAGGGAAAGCATAAACATGTTTGCAAACGTGCTTGAAACAAACACAAACAAATACATTTTAGCAATTGTGCAGAACATAGAAGCACGCAGAACACACACAAATTATGCACACATCTGAGATCTACACATCCCCAAATTCTGTTATTATCTGATTTCTACAAAACAGGACAAACTAAATGCATTAAGTACTGCCTTATTAAGGATTACTGCTTTTGGAAAACAGGACATGCATGCTGATTGGGCTCTACATGTTCTTTAACATAAAGCATTTTAAGATAACCCCTTCATCACAGTTGGATTTTCAATATTGATATATAATTGAATTTCCCAAGGATAACATCAGAATCAAAGTATAAGCATCAAAACAATATCAAGGAACATAGCTGCAAGCAGTAATCCAAGTAATCCAACACACACACACACACACACACACACACACACACACACACACACACACACACACACACACACACACACACACACACACACACACACACACACACACACACACACACACACACAGGGGGGGGGGTCTTCTCAACCCATAAAATGTAGATTTTTATAAAAATGGCCAAATGATTTTTACAGCAATGCACTGCACTGTTATTCCTAGGCAAGCGTCTTATTGTTATTCCAGGGACAATAACTCAAGAATCGCTTGACAGAGTAAATAGTCTAGTAAATAAGATGACAGCTATGACTATGTAAATTGACATTGACTAAGACTTACAGTGATAAAAGAAATAAAAACCCAGGTTGCCTTAATGCTATCACTCTTTTCCCTGGGATGTATACAGTGTGGTGCTACAAAATAATGGTCTTAAGCATTTACTGCAACAGCAAAAAGATGGCAGACCAAACTCTCTAGATGGTCGAATTTGTACATAAAAGTAATTTGTTTGCCTTTTTTTGCTTCGATTTTTTAAAAGAAATAGACACTGTACAATGTAAAAACCCCATTAGATTTGTCTCTGCTAACTATGGTGTTCCAGGTTAATTAGACTGAAATGTTATCCTTTACGTGGATTTACTTCTCGGAACAAAAATGTAGGTTTAGAGCAGTATGCATCCAGAGCCCCAGCAGAACTGAACAGGTGAGTGAAAGCCTGTATGGCATTGGCTCACCGGGAGACAGTGACATAAAAATGCCTTCATTTGCATGATGCAAGGGTACAGCCAGGTGCCTGTATGTATATACTGACTCATTCTACATTGATTACGTTGATGAATTTGAGCACCTGGATCAAGCTTAATGCAATCTTGTTCTGTGTTCTGTTGTGGCCATGCCAAGAAAAGAGACCTTTAGTGGAAAATGCGCTCGTCTGCAATTGTGCATTTCTTCTTATGCCTTAGTCTTTTTCGTCTAGAACATTTTAATATAAATAACAAGATAAGTCATTATTGTGTGTTTACTGCTGACTGAGCACTTCATTCAAGTCAGAAAAAAGCTCTTCCCAGAAGCTTGAATCTTATAAAGTGTGTTTAACCTACTACATAAACTATTCTATTCTTTTTTTAAAGCCTGACAAGGTATCTTTTAACTTCAAGGATATCTGAGAAAGATTCATTGTATGAAACCCTAATTATTGTTCCTGCTTCTTTGCGCCACTCTTCCAATAAAGGGATCGTGATCATTTGCCAGATAGATAAATCAGAATTGGACAGTGACGATTTGTAATTGTAGAGTGCAAATTTCCCCTGCCAGAGTAGAATTTGTTCACTTATATCAAAACTTGCCTTGGAGGAATATTTAATTGATAACTGGAGTTTGAGAATAGAATAGGCCCTTTTTTTTCTCTGAGTTCCCACCACCTAAAGGCCCTGTGTCTGGGTCTGTGTGTGTGTGTCTGTGTGTGAAGTTGAGAGAAATCAGTAGTATTGTTGCAGATGGGTCCCTTCTATGGCATGTTTGTGTGTGTGTGTGTGTGTGTGTGTGTGTGTGTGTGTGTGTGTGTGTGTTGGGTGTGTGTGTGTGTCTGTGTGTCTGTCTGTCTGGGGTGGTCTCGGGGCTAAATATAGGTGCTTGTTAGAGCCACTCAGGCACTATCGATTTTATGGCCTCTGGCATCTGTCAAAGACTTCGACTGCCAGCCTCCTCCTACCCTTCCCAAAACACACCCTACCACAGGGAGATGTATGTGTGTGAGTGTGAGTGTGAGTGTGTGTGTGTGTGTGTGTGTGTGTGTGTGTGTGTGTGTGTGTGTGTGTGTGTGTGTGTGTTTGTGTGTGTGCCCATGGGGGGCTGGGAAACAGAGGCTTCAGGAGCATCAGATGCTCAGTGTCTTTCATGGCTTTGGACAGGGTTAGGGTAGGACTGCTTCCCAGGGTGTGGTCAGGTTGTGGTCCAGCCTGATACGGGTCTTCTGAGGCAGCCTCAGCATGTTTGTAAATGGACATGGCTCACACACACACACACACACACACACACACACACACACACACACACACACACACACACACACACACACAGAGAGTGAGACAGACATGGCTCCATGAATGCATTTTGACTTTGACTCAGTTCGTTTGCTTGAAATCCTATTCAAATCCTCATTAACAAATCAAGGCTGTCGCAAATGATGCTGTTTTGTTTTCCCTATTCTAGATTGCCTGCTGTAGGAGCCCTGAGATATGAGATAGAGAGGTGAGGTCATGCATTATGCATGCGCAATAATTACTGCAATTAACCAACACAGGTATCCCCCAGTGATACTTGCAGGGAGAAAAAGAAATCTTCTGGTGTGCAAGGCTGCATAGATATTTTAGGGAGCACATGAATGTCAATTGCTTTAACTTTCAAAATGCAGTATAATTCACAAGCTTACTTTTTCTCCGCAGGAACCATCGATGTGTGTGTTAGTAAGCTCTGTTTGACAAGCTCTAACGGAGACAGTGAAAGTGTAATTCCTGAATCCACCACCATATTCAGAAAGTGTACTGTGCCAAATAAGTGCTAAGGGAAGTTGTGAGGTATAGCTGTAGGGTAAAGTGGTAACAGCACGTGATGTAATCAAGGACTTTACATACACTATTTAATAGGGAAGCCTGAACAGTGACTCTCTATGTGTGTCATACTTCATATTACTGTATCCTTGTTGCATTGTAATGACAAAGCAGTAGTACAGTGCAGTACAGTATAACTTGTGCCATGTAAGGGTTAGAGTAAGGATTTGACTAATACATCATATGTAAGGTTTAGACTGATACATCATATGTTAGGGTTAGGGTTAGGATTAGGCAGAAGGTTAGACTCAAAACAAGGTTGGCCTCTGGACATACATAAGGATTTTGAGGATTAGAATAGGAAACGCTGAGTGGAAACACTTGAAAATCACATAAATGGATAATAAATTGAATAAGAAGTGTATTTGTTGGAAATGGGTGGAACGCGACTACGTATCGTAATCTAGGATTGCAAAACACAGCTGATGAAAATGTGCACTGATTATGAATGTTGCAAATTAGTGATTTAAAATGGGATATGTAGTTGTACATAAATAGTACTGTACTGTTTATGAATGCTTTATGTAGTTATTGTGAAGTATTACCCTAATAACATAATGATAGAATAGCAATACACCTCATCTTTAGAGTCATCTTCTTCGTGATTAGGAAGTTACATTTCCTAATTACCTCTTGAGTGTGTGACTTGACGTGTGCCGTTTCAAAGCTAAGAGGCCTTCATCATGGCCTCCCATGGGCTTACCCACTACATAACAAATAACACCAAACACTCCCACTTCTGCTCCGCCCCTGGCTGTCTCCGCCTACATGTGGTCTCTAGGTGATTAAAGCCGAGTCAGAGGTCAAGATCAGAGGTCAAGATCAGATCATACTTTACCACTGAGGCTACAAACCCCTAGGGTTCCAGGGGATAACGAGCTGGAGACAACTCTATTAACCACCTCGTCACCATCTCACCTCACCTTTCCTCCCCCACCTCACCTTTCCACCCCCACCCCACCCCCAAGGTCTCCTTCAGCCTCAGGAGGGACAGAGACCCAGCAAGTGGCCGATCGATATGCAAAAAACGCAGAAATGCAGCCGAGACGAATGGGCCTCGTACGGGTAGGCGAAGTGGGAAATGGATTTTTAAGTTGCACAGCAAGTGCATTTGCAAGTGGCCTTTTAAACACGGGTGGACTCGAGGAGAGGTCGCTAAGCCAGTGAAGCACCTCTCCATGGCAATATGCTACACGGCTGTCGTAATTACGTTTGCACCTCGCCCGCACGAGCACACTTATAGAGGCCGAGCACGTGTTGATTGCACCCCCACCCCCACCCCTTTCATGCGTAGTCGTGAAGTGCCTCCCGATATTAAATGTCATCCTGTTGCGCATTAGAAGGACGCTGATAATTACACCCAAAGTAATGGGGACACAAGGTTGAAGCTAAATGACAAAACCAATAGCTTGATGGTGAATTAACTTTGCACTTTTGCTGACAACGAATGCAGCCATCAATTCTGGGGACTTATTCGTGAACAAAGACCTGTGAACAGACTTCTCTTTAGTGGAAAACATTTGGATCGGCTGTATGCCGAAAAAGGCAGACATAGAGAGAGATGGAGAGAGAGAGATGGAGAGACAGAGAGAGGTAGACAGAGAGAGAGAGAGGGAGAGATGGTGAGAGAGAATGTGTAAGAGAGACAGAGAGAGAGGGAGAGAGAGAGCGAGAGAGATGGAGAGAGAGAGATGGAGAGACAGAGAGTGAGTGTGTTTAAGAGAGACAGAGAGAGGTAGACAGAGAGAGAGAGAGGGAGAGATGGTGAGAGAGAATGTTTAAGAGAGACAGAGAGAGAGGGAGAGAGAGAGAGAGGGAGAGATGGAGAGAGAGAATGTGTGTAAGAAAGACAAAGAGAGGTAGCGAGAAAGAGAGATGGAGAGAGAATGTGTGTAAGAGAGACAGAGACAGGTAGCGAGAGAGCTTGGAGTCATGGAGGTTCTAACTAAATGTTTTGGTAGGAGCTGAGCGAAGGACAGATAAATTGAATATAAGCAAATAAAATGTTATAGTTATCGCCTGATTGATTGACTAATTGCCATGTTTACTGACATATTAATATGAATGACGGTTTTGACTGGTTTCTGTGGCAATCTTGACCAGACAGGGCACAGCTGCACGCTTCGCTGAGAGAGGTGATGGGTGCAACTGAAGGTCAAATTTGTATATTCCTCCAATTTGTTCTCTTCGATTAGCTTCATTACAGTTGGTAGAGGCACCTTCACTTCCTCTGATACCGACTCAAGATATTAAATCCACATTGATGTTCCATTTTCAGACCCATTGATCGGCCTTTCACCCAATATTCCTCCTCCGTTTAATGTCTGTTTTCTCTGCATCAATAAATGGTTATTGGTTTCATCACAAATATGAGTGTGCATTTTCTAAAAATATTATTTATGACCAATATTTCTTTAGGCATGCATATTGATGTGAATTGAAAAGATGAGAATTCTAATTTTTTATACTCTTAAATTCCCGGAGCTCGTTTAACAACACACTTTACTGTCCGAGACGCATAACGGTCATAAGAATAGAGATATCATTTGAAGACACTCGCTGTTTCACACCACACTGAGATAAAGTCCCTTTCTACCCTTGAAATTGACAGTACACAATAATGTCAGTCACGCTCAGTTTTCAAAGCTTACAATTTTTCAACACTTTTTTTATTTTTTGATTGAATGGGTAAATTGAACGATACGGGTGAAATTGCTTTGTCGTGTATAATGGAAAAGCAGCCACTGTAAGCTAAAGGTGAGCTGGAGAAGAGACTGAGCTGAGCTCTTGGCTCTGCGTAAGGACATGGATTTGTTGTAGTAAATGGGTAGTGTGTCTTCATAACACACAAGCACATCTGTACTGTCTCTTTTACTTTTGCTAGATGATGTCTGGAACATTATGGGGGATCAGCAGTCATCATACTGAGGTGTGCAAAACAGAGTAGTTTTACTAAACTAAAACTATGAGAGTAGTTTTACTAAACTAAAACTATGAGAGTAGTTTTACTTTTATTAAATGTAACATCAGATGATAAAGATATATAGTATATCACTGTTAAATACATATATAAATACAATGTAAGTATAAATACAATATATATATAAGACAGGCAGACAAAATGAATTAATCAAATTAGGCTTCACTAACATATATCTGTAGGAGTGTCAAAATGAATTCATTCAAACAGAGGAATTCCATTGAGATGATATATAGTTCACATGTACTTTATAGTGCATTGTCCTTCATTTGCATTCTGCTGTCCTTGTTGAAGTGCAGAGGAAGAGATTCTATTTCATTGTATTTCATCTCATTTAAACCATTGCATTACCTGTGGCCATTCTCACCTCAATCATGCACACACACACACACACACACACACACACACACACACACACATCATGCTGAACCAATGTAAAAGTTGAAGATGACAGCATGTGTCACATAGCAGACAGCTTCAGATGAACAAAGCAATCTGGATTACGGCATGGTCATAACGTTTACAAAGTAATCTGGATTACTGCATGATCTTAATGGTTACAAAGCAATCTGGATTGCTGTATGATCACACTGGTCACAAAGTAATCTGGATTACTGCATGATCATGCTATTCACATTAGCTATTTCTGCTCAAAACTCTTGTCCTCACAATCTTCTTTGCCGTTGCGCGTGTGGGTGTGTGTGTGCATGCATGCATGTGTCTGTCTTTCTATCTACGTGTGTATGTGTGTGTGAGTGTTTGGCCCTTGCTATGAACAGGGCAGACAGTAAACACTGTATCTCTGTCTGAATTTTCCATAATTCATGAAAGTTAATTTAGCACATTTCGCCTGTCGGTTTTTTTTTGCTTCCCTGGGGCTGAGTGAGATTCAGACACATTTAGAGATGTTTGCTACACACTCAAAGGGAAACCTCCCAGTTGAACCTCACAACATTTACCAGAAACACACCTTTCTGGAGCAGCAATAATGAATCTGCATTCGTCGCTCTGCTCACTACACCTTCTGTGCAAATGTAGACTTTGGACTTACAGAAGAGAGGTCCACAAATGCTCTTTAAATGCTGTTTTTATTTGCAGGGACTGAAGGAGGAAGGACATTATTATGTGCACCGTGAGTATTCCACAGTTTAAATATGGGTTGAAGAGAGAATAGATGCTTAGACAAAGCATTTTAAGTTATTTATTACTAGCAATACTTTTAACAGGCATAAATGATTCAAGAGATTTGTTCACATAACGCACAGATACACACACACACACACACACACCCACACATACACACACACACACAAACTCAGTGCAGCAGACCATACAGTTGGTCTTGAGCAGTTTTTCCATCAGCAGAATGTTTGAAAACATATTTTCAGCCCCACACTGAACTCCTGTGTGCTGTGCTGGCCCATTAATCTCCCCAGAGAGTAGCTCTGCTGGCCTCCGGCTAGACTTAATCCATTATCTAACACCCACAGAAACAATATCCCCCAGAGCCACAATGCCGGGGTCCTCTCCTCTCCTCTCCCTGTCTCTCTCTGTTGCTATCATTCTTTCTCTCACTGTCTGTCTGTCTTTCCCTCCCTCTTTCTCTCTCAGTTGCTATCATTCTCTCCCTCTCTCTCTCTCTCTCTCTCTCTCTCTCTCTCTTTCTGTGAGGTCTCTGAGTGAACTGGACCCCCACATTAACCTTCCCAGTCGCTTCATCAACGGGGAGACGCTTTGGTCCAAACGGCATGTAAATCACCGTGCCGCAGCCTCCGCTGAATCTGCCAAAAAGAGAGCGATGCTGTCTGCCCCATTTCTCGCTTTTTTAATTAATGTCGGCTAATTTTCCTCTCCTCTCTGTCCCCTTTCACTCTCTGCTCCTGTCCACGCCTATTCTGTCTCCATTTTTTTTCGAATGGCGTCAGCAGTCTGTGAGGGGATTCGTAAAGTAATTTCTGCCGGTGGGACTGTTTTATAACCTCCTCTTTGTGCTGAGCGAGAAATGGGGATCCCGCAAGGGCGCATGGTCTTCTGGGAACGGTTAATCACTACCTCTGGAGTCGCTGCAAAGTTTCAGTTTTTTTCTTTTTCTTTTTTTTTGCCCTACTGAGGATGGCGCTCAGTTTCACGAACCAGCTATCTGTGTTGGCGGAAACAAAATGGAAGCTCCCACTTGGCTTGTTAGTCATTTGTAAATCAGAACTGACTGAGGTTGATGCTGCTAGGATCAAAGGACTCTGATATATACGTTTCAGCCCTCCTTGACAGTAGACATCTGTGTTGTGCTGTTCGCTGTAGGGCCTGGAGTATGGGCACCTGTCTGGGTAAGGGCTGTTGATTGATTGCTTTGTGAGAGGGCCTTTCTGTTTGTTTTTTTGGCCGACACACTAAATATCGACCGCTCAGCAATCTGGCAAGCAGTCTACTCCCGATGTTGATCCAAAAGTGGACAATTAATGCTTTTCCATTTATTTTCCCCTTTTCAAGCCAGTTTCTTTGTATTCTGGAGAATTTATGATGAGTTTTGAGGGAAGAGTCAATACTTTTTAAAAACATTTTCTTGGCTGCCTTGTTTGCAGGCTGGTGAAGATGAATGGTTGATGGTGTGTGCATATTCATTTCCCTCCCCCAGCATCTCACTGAGGAAAGCCCACCGGCTCTGATCGCCTCACAAGCAACAGGACCTGACAACAGGCTAATGATGTCTGATGCTTTATGAGAGTCTTTCCAGTAGCATGGGTAGGGATGACTCAAGATGTAGAGACCAAAGACACAAAATACACACACACACACACACACACACACACACACACACACATACATACACACACACACACACACACACACACACACACACACACACACACACACACACACACACACACACACACACACACACACACACACACACACACACACACACACACACACACACACACACTCACACACAGACTTCAGCTGGAGATTGTTTTGTTTACCACGACAGAGAGTGTGGGAGTGGAGATGCTCACTGTAGGTGCAAACAGGAGATATGACGACTGAAACTGCAACTGGGCTTCATGAGCACACACACGCAATTAAATATGCCAAACTCACACGCACTCAAACACACAAACACACACTCACACACAGACAGACTTCTAAGTCTACATACAAGTAAGCATATACTCACTTCCTCAATACTGTATTACACTACTGTAAACTAACACTGTGATAATAATCAACTATATACAGTGACAAAAAAATTGCTTTGGAGGCTTTCAGTGGCATTTCCACTATTATGTCGTATCCAATGTGCTGTTTTCACAGCAATAAGGCTTTTTGCTGCACATGACTTTTTGCTTTCCTTCGTTACGTATGCTGTGTTACGACAAGGCAAATTACACTTGAAAGGCCATGCAGGGCATGTCATGATGATACAACACTTAGTAATTGACACTGAATGGAGGTAGTGAGGAGGTGTGGATGTTTTCATGTATCTGTCAAACAGAGTCAGGAAACATTAGTTTTTACCTCCAGCAAAGCTGTACTGCATGTATGAGTTGAGTGCTGGGCTCTGCTTTCAAGTTAAGAGCTGTGTGATGAAACAAAGGCAGAGGTGTTACTGACAGCTCTATTGGGAAGGCACCACGGTGAGCTGCAAGCAAGCATTACCGTGGCAACTGCCTGGTTGGTTTCCCCTCAGGCTCCGTTGCAGTGTTATAAAGTATCGGAGCATATTCAACTTGATGTGTTAAAATCACAACGATCAAGGTTGCTTTCATTATTTCATATGTTTAAAGGACAAGAATTATTTTACATTTTCATAAAAAGAGAGAGGCAAGAGCTAAGATTTGATTCATTTCTTTATTACAAGATGCCCCATCACCTACTCTGTACCCCACCCCCAACAAATAATGCCAATTTAAAATGATTATAATACAGAAATATTAAAGATTTCATATATACACACCTAGTAATCAGAGTGCCGGCCATCATCAACATAATATGTCTAATAATCTAATAACAACATAATATGTGTCATTTTATTGTACATTTATTATACAAATATTTA
>NC_045162.1:17094623-17129623 GCF_900700415.2 Clupea harengus | reverse complement strand
AAACTGATTGGTCACATCCTTCGAGACAGCCTGGGAGTTTCCCTCAGCCAACAGTAGCTCCTGTAGTCACATTCTCAGTTGTAATATTTGTAGGATTTATTGTGAGGGTGCAGTCAATTATGACGATATGCTGTAGGCTACTGAATAATTTTAAAAAATCTTCAATTTGGCTAGCTAGCTAGCTGCAGTTTTAGTGCTGAAATAGAATATTTGTGTTTTGTGACATTTTGAAAACCTGTGGAGGAAGGCCAATGGAACCGGGATCATCACACCAGCGCACGCACTTACAGTAATAGTCCATTTCTGATGGTATTGTTGTTTGCAATATAAACTGTTCTCACGTTGCAGCGCTTTACTTACAAATATTTCTATTGTAGGTATTTAATACGATCTATTGGTGAAGTAGCATTAATCACTATTGTAAAAAATATTTAGCAGACGCAGTGGGGTCGTCACGGCCATGACTATTTTAAGCCTCGCCCCAAGTATGTTCGCCATGAAAACGGAGGCGTCTACAGCAAAACAACAGCCTGCCTAACAGAATGGAACTTGACTTGCAGCCAGGGCCGGCGATTGCTATAGGCGAACTAGGCGACTGCCTAGGGCGACAAATGGGTTGGGGGCGCCCTCTAGGGTCGCCCTTAGACCTACTTCCCATTAATCATAGTGAGAATAACAAGCAAATTAAAACATGTTTATTAATCATGATCATCCTAGGGCGCCCCTTCAGCCACACGTTTACTTGTCAACCCGATTTTTAAATTGAATTGATGGTTATTGTCGATAATTTCCTAATGGGGGGGGGGGGGGGGGCGGTTGCGTTAAGTTACGTTAGATTACGTTAGTTACGTAAGGGCTCCTGCACACAGCCAGGGTGGGGTGAGCGTGTTAGCTACGTGGCATTCGCAAAAATGAAGCGGTCTAAACCATCTGGAGCACAGGGACGAAAACGAAGAAAGGAAGAAGAGGAAAAGAAAGCCAAGTATAGAGGTAAGTCTTCTCATCTCAGCCATTAAGGTGTCAAACGAAATAAATGTAGTATTGTGCATCACCTAATATTGGACGTTTCATTGCTGTCACTTAGGCTAGCTATAGCTAGCTAGCGACTGTTACTTTGCTAATTTGCTACGTAGGCTATTACTAGCAAACGTAACTTCACTGATAACCTACATGGATGTAAATGTCAAAAGACCAGTATCTGGATAACGTATGCTAGTTATGAAAACTACAGTTGCTGTCTACATTCATTATAAATGGCATAAGTTCTGTTTAGTGAATTCACAACTAGCAGGTGCATACACACAGTAACCATTTTGGGGATAGTGGTGTTCACCCTTCTGTACAGTTCCTTCCCAGGAATATACTAAAATATATATGTTTTTTGTTTTGTTTTGTTCTCATTTTTTATTTTTGTTTTAAATTGGCCAATTGGCCGGCACCTGCTGGAGAAAGGACGCCTGATTCGCCTCTGTAAGTAGCCTACACAACTAGTACTATTGTTGCTGTTTTTGTTATTGTTATTATTATTATTAGCAATTATTACTTTCATAATCACATCACATTAATACTACTAATTGTAATCAGCAGCCTAGTATTATTTAGCCTTGTAGCAGTGGTGGCAGTAATTGCAATGTATCTACTACAAGTTACATGGTCAGATAAAATGTATTAATGCAACTATGTGGTAGGATGATAGAAATGACCAAATGCAATTGTGTAATGAACAGCATGGATGCATTCTGTGTTTAAATACAGCTGCAGGAGAAGGGACATCCAGTAGTTCTCAAGGGGCCAGTAACACACAGGCCAGGAACACACCGCCTGCATCAGGTGAGTCTATTTAATAGTATTTATTCAAGCCACATCCATACTTTAAAGTACAATAGAAACATGTTAGCATGTATTAAATACAATAGCTTGTTTTCTTAAAGAAGTTCAACCACATTCATGATCATTTCACTTATTATATTAAACACTGCTTGTCTGGCTATACAATATGCTTGAATACAGGTGAAGGTGAAGGGACATCCAGGACCACATCAAGCACTCAGGGCACCAGTGAAACTACACTGCCGCCTGCAGACACCTCACCCTCCGCAATTCCTGATATCCAGGGAGAACCTATAGATCCTGCTGACTGGCCAGCCCTCTGTGATCCGGTAAGGATAGTTAGTTAGTTTGCAGAGGACCATACCAGACCAGTCCAGACTTTACATTTCCAAAAAAGAGATGATGGGAGAAGCTGCCACCACAACCACTTCTACAGGAAATTAGTAAATGGGGAGAAAATCAAGAGAAGCTGGCTTGTATATTCAAGGAAAAACAATACTCTGTATTGCTTCTGCTGCAAGCTATTTTCACAGAAAAATTACCACCTCATTAGTAGTGGCCTAAATGACTGGAAGAATTAGTGAGGTATTTGAGATATTTTGTAGTGGTACGTACAGTATCCATAAAAGCTCTTTTGTTTGTAGAGGGTATAGTTAGGGTATAGAGGGTCATAATTTGCTTACAGGTGCTTAAGAGTGTTTTGCACAGTTTATGGAGTTGATTTAGTCCTAACTTTGAGTGTGTAATACATTATTTTAAATAATAAAAAAGAAAATGTTCTGAAACTATTCCGGTGTTTTTTGTCCATGCACCATTTATTGTTGAACTGCAATGTAGAATAGTAGAATTATAAGTGGGTGAAAAAACTGCTATGCAAAGTAAAGCGGTTAAGTTAATATATGTCTCTTCAGTGATGTTAAGTAGTGTGTGGGGGGGGGGGGGGGGGGCGCAAAACTCAATCTCGCCTAGGGCAACCAAAGGGCTAGAGCCGGCCCTGCTTGCAGCGTCCAAAGTGTGGGGACTAATCAAGCGCTGCACAGTGCGCATAGAGTTAGAAGATGCCTGTACAGAAATGAGATCTAGCCTTCTTGGCTATTTCAAGAAGAAAACTCAAGGTAAACAATTGTGCTTGGGTATGTCCTTTGGGTGTGTACATAATGTATCGAAATATATGCTAATGCCAAAAGAAAAAAAAAATTACCGACGTGGCTATATATCAACCCAAGGTAGCTAGCCCTCATAGAAATAATGAGCCTATGGTGAAATGACGGCCGTTCATCTCTGTGTCTCTCAGTTAAATTAAGTTCAAATATACTTACTTTATTGACATGACCATATGAAACAGTATTGCTAAAGCAAACTTGAGGAACAAAACACATACATATAGTCTATATGGGGATAAAAATTAAAACAAAATAGTTTTCTCTTTTGTTACGCATGTAATTTTAAAATCTAGATAGATATACCAATGCAAATTTCTCTAAAAAAAACAACAACAAAAGAAACAAACCCCCAGGCAAACTGCCCCTGATATTTTCAATAGCTAGAAATGCCACAGTTTTGTACAAGCATGTGTGTATGCTCCCTGGGTACCACACAATCTTGGTGCTGTTAGCACCCTCTTCAACCAGCTGAGTTTGGTGTTGTCAGCACTTTGCTCTACCAGTTAAACCAAACGAGTGTGAGAGTGTAAAGACTGTGAAGACTGAGTTTGTGTGACTCTCACATCCAAATGACCATTAAATCCACACATGTTCAGACAGAGAGGCCACTGCACCATTGCTTTCCACATGGACTAGTGTTTACCCACTCAATCTATTGCAGCGTGACACAGTATTCATGTATAGTAGTAATAATAATAAGAAACTTTATAAACTATACCTTTCAAGCATACGCACAAGGTGACACATTACTGCAATACAATTATAAAGAGCACAGCCATTAAAGCAGAGAAGAAAACAGAAAAAAGTACAGTAAAATGTAATAATATAGATAAACTAAACTTAAAATAAACCCAAGAGGTAAAACAAGCATACGATGAATAGATGATGTATATATATATATATATGTGTGTGTGTGTATATATATATATATTTATTATTGTTATGTTTTTACTTGGTCTCAATTCTGGCTGCTGTGTTTTGTATTGACTTTAGCTTCAAAATGGTTTGGTTACTAGGTGAAAAATAACAGTGCATTGCAGTAGTCCAGATGGGAAGAGATAAATCCATGAGTCATTTTCGAGAAATCTGTCGAAGATGATAAAAACAAGACTGTGAGAGTTTCTTCACACAATCTCAAAATTGAGATTCTTATCAAAGAAACCTCCAGGATTTTTTTACTGTGGAGTTGACAAATGCTGTGGGGGACTGAAGGGGGGTGTTAGTCTGTTGGAGTTAAGTCTGTTGTAGGTGTAAGTGATAATTTTGCCTGCTCCAATCAAGCTGATCATGCTGTGAGATATATATATATATACAGTATATATCTCGTTAGACTACAAATAGAAATGTCAGTAATTGTAATTATAAATAATATATATATAATATATTTTATTTTTATTATAATATATATATAATAAAAATTACCGATATTTCTATGTGTAGTCTGACAACAGAAATAAAACTACACCACCCAGAATTCCCTGGCTTTTATAGTGTGTCACATGACAGCTAGAGAGGAGCAGGTGGACCTGGGTCATGTGATGTTGTTAGCCGAGCAGCTGCGACTGATCTGAATGCTAGGGCACCACGCTCTCTCCAGAGGAAGGTAACGTGTTTCGACGTGTTTTGTGTTTTCTAAGGCTTAACAATGGGCATGTCTCCCCTGCTGAGTGTGAGAGGAGGGAGAGGAGGAGGAGAGAGAGGGGGAGAGAGCAGAAGAGAGGAGGATGGGGAAGAGGGGGAGGGGAAGATGCTAGTGAGGATGCTTCATCTCTCTCTCTGTATGTCTCTGCTAGTTGTGCTAGCAACAGTAGCACTGTCCAGGAAGCAGCACTGTTTGTGATTCTTATGGTTCTGTTCAGAGCAAACAGTGGCAGGTGCCCTGGTTTGTGTGTGGAAGAAATTATGTTTTATCAAAAGAAACAAAGACAGACATGCAATGAGATGCTCATCTCAGCTAGTGGCTTTTCTGATTTATTGTGATGCTGCATTCTGTGTTGGCAGTGTGTGTGTGTGTGTGTGTGTGTGTGTGTGTGTGTGTGTCCACAGCCTCTCCCTAGTCCTCAGTCACAGACATGCACTGAGCTCATGTGCATCGGTCTCCTAGCCAACCAATCTGTGAGGTGTGACTCATCGTCTACCTCGTCCCCTCCCTCCACCCTCCCTCGACCAATAGCACCGGGTGTTTTTGCCTGGCTCATGTCTAAGCTTGGTCTTGGTGCTTTGTTTGTTGACAGATGTTGCTACTTAGAAGACTGCGTCCACACTGACAGAGGTTTATTAGGTGTGATCTCCTGGATGCCCTGCCATCCCTAAGAGGCGCATCTCACTGCTTTCTGTCCCAAGGCAACACTGCTGCTCGAAATGGCAATGTGTTTAATTGAATACTATATGCTATATGCAATGCTATACACAGAATGCATAGTATATTAAGTGTATGTTCATTTCATATATTGTATGTTGTGTATATGAAATGTGAACATGGTGGTAAGCATGATTGTCACAATCAACAAGCATTTTGACCTTAGAAATGGTCCGTTAGGTTTTGTATTACAGCTTAAGTTTGCAGAGTTGCGTGTGATTTTACGAGTTAACTGCGTACATCCTGGCAGAGAATGTCACTCGTCTGTCTCAAAGTCTGTCTGTTTATCTGTTTGATTTCTTTCCTTCTGCTCTTCCTGATCTCTTCTTTTTATTTCAATTGTTTCTTCATTTGAGCCTATCCCTCTGTTTTTATTCATTTTGTAATTCTTTCTTTTTCCTCTTTATTTAATTTCTTTCTTTCTTTCTTTCTTTCTTTCTGTCTCTTTCTTTCAGTCATATGCTGCCTGCTTGTGTGGGTGTGTGGGTGGCTGCATGACTCACGTCTCATAGAGCTGCCCACCTCAGCGCCTCTCCAGCTCTCCAGGCTTAGCTGTCCTTGCCGCTCACACAGCCCTCACACAACTACCACACCTCACACACAACTCACACACAGCTAACGCTCCTCAAACACAGCTAACACACACAGCTAACACACCTCACACACAGCTAACGCTCCTCACACACAGCTAACACACACAGCTAACACACCTCACACACAGCTAACACACCTCACATACAACTCACACACAACTAACACACCTCACATACAACTCACACACAGCTAACGTAGGGTGACCAGATTTGAGTTTGTGAAAAAGAGGACACTTCGTCGCGGACCCCGCCCCCTCCCCCTCGATGGAGTTTTTGGACATATTTTTCACATGCAGATGACCCCGTCCCCTTCCCGCGACGAAGTTTTGAGATCTTTTTTACATGCAGATTTCATGTACTATTGTAAACGATGCAACTAGTGGAGGCGGCAAGGCGCTCAGTGTTGCCAGATTGGAAATGGCGTATTGTAATGTAACAGCGAGGTTACGCACAGGGGCGAATCTAGGTTCCCACTTTTGGGGGGGGGCTAAGCCCCTAGATAAAACCTATTCTTTTTTCTGTGACCCAGTAAAACTAGGGGGGTCTGGGGGCGTGCTTAAATAGTGTCCTCTAGTGGGTTTTAGGAAGAGAAATTAACCAATTTAGATTTAAAATATGGCACAACAATAAACATATTGAAGACATCTGCTGAGATATGTGCTAATTATACTGTAGCATGGTAGGGATTTGCAGCTCAAGTGAGTAGGTAAACGTTGTAGGCTAGAGTTCACCAGCTAGTTATAGCTGGCGGAGCTACTGAGTAGGGTAGCATACCCACAGGATCAATGAACCGGCATGATAAAAGAGAGCCACGACATCTATAATTAACTCGTGATTTAACCATTTCGTTTCTTTTACTATTTAAAACTTCATGTGCTATAGCCTACCTTTATATCCAGCAGCTGATTATGGCAGCTTTCACCAGCTTGGGTCGGACAGTCGCTCCAAGTCTGTTTACTAGACGTTATCACCGTCTGTCTGCACGCTCGCGAGGCTCACTCACGACCAAACAGAGCCGTGCACTTGCCATCACAGTCTCAAACAGGCGGGATTCGTGTACTACTTGAGTCCATTTTATTTCTAACTCTAAAAATTAAACAAAATAAGTTCACTAAATAGGTTGTTAGGTGTTAATTTGACAATCTCAAAATACAAATAAAAAAATATATATATTTTTGCAGGGGGCTAAGGAAACTTTTGGGGGGGGCTCCAGCTCCAGCTCTATCTAGGGATAGATACGCCACTGGTTACGCACCATGCCATTCTTAAAATTTCTGTCCAGGTGTCTCACATCCTCAATTACGTCACCAACCAAATGCAAGCCATCACGTAATTGACGCTACATTCATCACAGTATCAAAGGCACAAAATGATCGCATTTGGAGGATAATTTTCCTATCTGGCAACACTGGGAAGGTGGTCGACCAATGACAGTTCTCTCTACAGTTAGAGCTCGCGCAAGAAGGTGGAACGTAAGGGAGATACCGTTTCCAAAACTTGTAAGGAGGTAATAACTAGTTTGTGAAAGACAGAAACACAAATATCCGACGAGGCAAAATCCCGGACGTTTTTGGAATCCCATTTTTTAGGTCTCGAAAAGAGGACATGTCCGGGTAAAAGAGGACGTCTGGTCACCCTAGCTAACGCTCCTCACACACAGCTAACACACACAGCTAACACACCTCACACACAGCTAACGCTCCTCACACACAGCTAACACACACAGCTAACACACCTCACACACAGCTAACAGACCTCACATACAACTCACACACAGCTAACACACCTCACACACAACTCACACACAGCTAACGCTCCTCACACACAGCTAACCCACCTCACACACAGCTAACACAACTCACACACAGCTAATGCTCCTCACTCACAGCTAACGCTCTTCACATACAACTCACACTCACTAGATTGGCTAACTATGTGTAAGAATAAGGGTGATTTGGGCGTGCATTAAGGCTACATTTTCCGGTAGTGATAGACCTTTATATTGAATGATCATTCTGATTGGTTGAAAAGTGTGCTGACCATGCCATTTCGTCACATTCACAGTTTGGTTATGGGCACTAATCTCTCTATTTTTCCTATTTTCCTCAAAATGTGTATAAACACAGGATGGAAGTCATGTAATTTACAGTCTCTCATGAGTAAAAATAAGAACACATTCTTACATGGCCCTTGCTGCATTGTAACCATACCATCATGTTTTATGCAAGCTATAAGTTATCAAAATGTACTTGACTTGTGCTTAGAGCAGTGAGAGAGAAAGAATGACCCTTCACAAACATGAGTATGTGAACACATGACCGTTGTATACAGGGGCAGGCTGTCAAATGCTCAAATGAATCAGTGTTGTTGTTTTCTATTTGTATTACCCTGTTGACATCTCTGGAGAGATGTTAATATATCTTTCCTAATCTGATATTTGGTGGTGGTCGTTAGAGCTCTCTGACGTGTCTGCAGAAAACGTTCTCTTCATTTCAGTATGCAACAAGCCTTATAAGAAAGACAAGAATATTGTGGTCCAGTAGTACAAATAGGGGATACTTTAGAACTAGATCCCTCACACACTGAAAACTTTTTTTTTTAGGCTCAAAGGAACTTTGTACACACTTTCACAAAATGTCTGCAAATCTCAAAGGTTATGGTGTCATTTTGTTTTAAGTGATGCTTACTCTGTATTTGTCATCCTTATGTGAGTCACTATCATTATTATTATTATTATTATTATTATTATTATTATTTCAAACTTTTGTTGGTAACTGTTTTTTAGTTACCAACCAAATGAATGCCGAAGGTATATTGTCATGTGAAAGGAAGGGTAAACACACTTGTCGTTCCCACTAGCCGCAGAACGTTATCAGTATGTATTATGCTGTTTTTGGGTTGGGTGTTGGCAAAATATGTTGGCTAGTTTTAGAGAATAAACTCCATAATCATCTGCTTCACTGCTGGTAAGGAGGAAAACTACCTGTGGTGGCTCTACGAGGGTCTTGACCTTGAAGGCAGGGAAAGGGCTTTCTTTTTGCTGAAAAGAAAACAATGAAAATGATCATTATTATTATTATAAGGAGCTTTTTTAACAAATCAGTGTACACTTAGGTTCAAATTCCTTTCCTCAATTATGCTTACTCTTGATTAGACTGCTGACGAGAGTGGACACAATGAATCTGTAATTAAAATGACAATCGTCGCATATCACAGAAAAAAAAGAGTCACATCATTAAAAAATAATTTTCCTGCCAATCCTGAGATTATGTCAAGAGTGAGCACTGGGGTGAGATTGGATTGTAATTGCTAGATTGCATAAGTAAGTGACTCGAAATCAGGAAGGTAATTGAGCACCATTGTATGATCGTCGGAGAAGTACGGTCTGGGGAGAAAATGGCAGACCCCAGCAGCTCAGATGACAAGGTCGGGGAGCTGGTGATCTGTGAATAATTGCAGGACTGCGTACTTTGGGTGTAATTAAAACAATCAGCTTGGCCGGTGGATCAGAGATACACACACGCTGATAGGGATAAGAGGCAGGCCTGCCCCTGCCACACTGGGACTGTGAAGAAGATGGCTGAGCGTGAGCTGGCTGCAGAGTGCTCCAGCTGACCAGCACAGGCTGGAAGAGAGACTTCTTCTCTTGGGGATGGTGGCAGGCGTCCAACCGGAGCATTTGGCTGGGTGGTGGCAGACGGGCTTTTATCAGGAGCGAGTGTGAAGACTTGAGATTTTAAATGGTGGTGCTTCCTCCACCTCGCGTTGACCCCTAAGCTGTGAGGAGAGTGTCTGGACTCTTGTCATTTCCTTATTGCTAATGATACCCTGCCAGTCACTGATTGATCCATACTGTAGCTGTACGTGGCACAGGTACATTGATATTAAACAGCGTTGATAAATGAACTACACGCTAGTCTTGGCAATCTCGGACGGCATGTCTGCCAGTGAGTAGTAGTAGAAGATCTGATATCACACATACCTTCAAAAGGTCTGAAACAAATGCACAGTGTGTTAAATGTCACATGTCGCCACGTGATGCAGTGCTATATGGGTTGGGAGAATATCACCATTTTTTTTTTTTTGCTGACTTATGTGTTACAGTATGTGTACACGTGCAGTACAGCTTCGTGTTCAGTCATCTCTGGTGTGTGCTAGTTTCTGACAGAACAGGTGTAAACATGATGATAACGAGTGCTTTGCGAACTTCTTGCTCATCATTGCATTGAAGTAAAAGCAAATGCGTTTGAGGTCTTTTGCCCACTGTTTTTCCCTTGATTTAAGCGGGCCATTGATTACACGTGAATAGTTAAGTAATTGATTGTTGCTGGTTATTAACCTCTGGGAACTTTCTGCTCAGTGTTGCACCAAGTGAAGACAGCCCTTAATCACTCACAAATGGCAGCCTCTAATGAAATCAGTTCCTGGTTCTGCTCTCTAACTTTATTTGTTCCAGGAAGTATTGACAAGGGCACCAGAGTGCCAAAGTTTACTTTAGAACAGCATTAGGAATGAAAGAAAGAAGTAGTAGGAGAGAAAGAGAGTGGGAGAGAAAGACAGGGAGAGGGAGAGAAAGAGAGAGGGGAGGAGATGGGGGAGAAGAATAATCTGTGTATGCAAGGAAAACAGAAATGATGTATCAGTGCATTGCATTCCTCTGAGGAGATATATCTGTTGTCAAGTCAATATACTGTACTACAACAACAACACAACAACAACAGCAATAGTAATAGTGAGGAGATATACTTGTAGTCAAGTCAATATACTATACTACAACAATACTATACTACAACAATAACAACAATTATTAACAACAATAATACAAATAGTAATAGTAATATAAATGTATTTATTTATTTGTTTGTTTGTCTCTGCATGGCAAACCCAGTGCCTTTTCGAATCAATAATAATAATAATAATAATAATAATTTCATTAAAATCTCAAATGTTTCCTGAAACTTCCTGTAGGCTAATGGCTGATGACTAGTGATGCGAGTCAGATTGACAGCAGACACGACCATCTGCTCTGTGACGTCAGAGGCCTTCGCTGCTCACCTCTAAACCCCACTCCTCACAAGCCAGCCTGGGGCCCCTGACAAGGCCAAAACTTGTGGACATGTGAAATGTGTGTGTTGGTGTTGAAAACCACCACAGAGCGCTATTTGTGCGTGTGTGTGTGTGACAACCCTACCCTGGCCTAAATACCTCACCAGGAGCCGTGCTGAGCTGCGCGTCACTGCATGAGCATGGAGTCGCACGTACTGTATGTACAGTCTGTCTCTGGAGGGAGGTGTGAGATTGGGGTTGGATGTTTGAAAGCACCGAGTCCTGAACCTATCTGCAGGGATATTTTCATTTCCATATAGCAGATACCATAGAGACTTTATTCACCCCGATTCAAAGTGATATGTAATAAATATGCATTTCCAGTATGTCATCATCATATGATTTTACATAAGGATTTTATAACAGTCTATATATATATATAGCAGTCAAAAATATGTTTTAGCAATTGACATAGCATATGTCAATATTTGCTAGATGACATTTTAAAACATTTTTATAACACAAAAGTAATTTTATATAAATAAAATGAACATAGTTAAATAACATGACACACGGAATTGTCATTGTGTTTGATAATGAACAGTCTGTAATGATAAAGCCATAACATGATTAGGTTTTGCTTGTCAATACAGTGTGATTTAATTTCATTATACATCTTATGTCACTTTGTGGCAACTGATGAAGTATTTATGAACACAGATGCATAGCTTTTTTAGGCTACTGGTATAAAGTGTTCATGAACACAGATGTATAGCTGTGTGTGTGTGTGTGTGTGTGTGTGTGTGTGTGTGTGTGTGTGTGTGTGTGTGTGTGTGTGTGTGTGTGGCCTTGGCCTTGCTAAGTACCTTGCTCTAAAAGGTTGAGCTAGAGCAACACTAGTTAGATCCTGTTAGGTCCCCAATTATATGTTGTAAGTACAAAATGGGGAAGTGGTAGTTATTCATGTGTGCAAATCACCTCACCTCACAGCAGCGGCCCCTGGCCAGATGCAGGTCTCTGACTTTGCTGGAGGATAATAATGAAATATACATGTGCATATGTACAGCCTTTGCACCTGCTCAGATGACAGGAACATTTGTGGAAAAATGGCTAGCAGCACTTTTACCTTTCAGGATTACTCCTCAGTTTTGGACCACTCCCAGTAGGCCATGTGTGTGTGTGTGTGTGTGTGCGTGTGTGTACTTCCGTGTGTGTGTGTGTGTTTGTGTGATTCCCTATATCCCTGTCTGTCCTCCCCCCCTCTCCTGGTTGGGGTTTGGGACGCGTGGGCGTGAGACTGTAGGCGAGTGGTCCCCAGGAGGCGCTAGCTCCAGGGTGAAACATATGTGGCCGAGGGGACCACCAGAAGGCCTGGGCCTGGGTGTCAGTTGCCCATCTGCCACCTTCCCTACCCAAAGCCAGAAAGCCACGGATGCCCAAGGGAGGGTTGGACTCTCTGCGCTGTATGATGGCTGCATCGCAACAGGCATTAAAATCACTCTCAGCACATTAGGGGGATTGATTTTTTGTTGTTGTTAAAAGCCATGGTGAATAAACCTCCCAACCAACAAACAGACCAATAATTAAACAAAGAATAAATAGCTCAATGAGTCCTGAGGTGTAGTAACCACGTCCCCGGACTTGTGCCCAGACTTATGCTAGGCCACGGATAAGAAACATCACTATAAAGCTCAAGTTATATCAAACAAATGAACAAATTAATGTCTAAGAAAGTCTATGTATATAATGTTAATTTGTGCATTTATCGTGTTGAAATACGGGGTAGAGTCATTGCACAGGTGAAGCGCACATGTACAACAGACTGCCTGCCGACACTCCCTTGTGGAAAAATACAGCTGTAAGCTCTGGATTCACTGAAACATGCTCAAAGAGTCTGAATACGTTTGAGGACGCACAGGCACTCTGACTCAGCATTCGTTTTCATTTGGACATGGAGCTACGCTTCTGTCCTGTGGTCCACAGCATGAATATTTGATTCCTAAATCTTCAAAGGGCATTGAGGTTGTATGTCAAGAATTCCTAAGATAGTGGTTCTTATCTTTTTTTCATGGTGAAATATAGTTTTTTTTTCCTTGGGTGAGGAGGTCCACAATTGTTGACTATACTTCACCCCCTCGCAGACATATATACACACACACACACACACACACACACACTCACACTCACACACACACACACACACCCATACACACATACACACATACACACACACACACACACTCACACTCACACACACACACACACACACACACACAGACACACAAACACACCAAGCGAAGGCAGCCGCTCCGCTGGAATTTGCCAAATAACCTTCCATTTGTCTTCAAGCTTGGCGTTCAAACACTTGCTCGGGGCTGTGCATCCATCACTGCAGGTGCCAGCCTGGGAGAGTGTGTGTGAAACAGCTTCTCCATTGCGTGTGTGTGACGAGCACCTCGCATGGCCCGGGGGGTTGTTATTTAACCAACAGTTACTGTGTTCCCTCTGGCAAGTTAATTTCTTTCCGAATAAATTGTGTGCTTGGCCAGAAAACTGCCACTGAACAAAATAAGAAAAGATCAAGCATTTTATTGTGTGGCGAAGTGAAGTTAGCTTGTGGCCTCCAGGGTAATTTGAGACAAAACACTAATACAAGTACTGAAATACAAAGCTATTTAATTTTATATATGAGTAGTAAGTGTGAAACATTATGCAAAAACATACACAAATGTAAACTTGTTTTTTATATAGGCTTAAGCAAGTATTAAAAGCAGTCCGTCATGGTGGTGTGATGAATTGATGAAACTGAACTCCCCTTAGACTGAAAGAATGCTCTCCAGCCCGGTCAAGCTCTGGCCAAAAAGAAGACTTTTCTCCAGTCCCGGAACTTTGCCATTCCTTGCGGCTCATTATCCCGCCAGACAGCTAGGCAGCGGCGCAAAGAGAGTAGTTCACCAGCCCCGATTAAGCTGTGGTCGGAGGAAGGAATGACGAACAGCTTCCTGGTGAAATACCATGTCATACCACGCTCAGTATGCACGTCAAGCCCTGCCTCTCTTCCTGCTTTCCATTCTTCCCTCCGTCCCAAAGAAATCTGTTTGTCTTGTCCTCATCCGCCATTGACAATCCAATCAAACGAGTGCTCGGAGGAGCTGCTCGGAGGTCCTCTCAAACAAATGAAATCATCAAGGTCCCTTCCCTCTCGTCGGCCTGGGGGCGATGGAAGGTCATGCAAGTGTATTCTGCATTCTCCACCTCACTGCTGGAGGACGGACGGACGGGCTTTGGAGTGTTATTGATGGTCACCTGGTGCACCCTCTGCACACACACACACACACACACACACACATGCATACACACACACAAACACATGCATACACACACCACCCTATTACTCAGGTCAAGCATCTGTGCTGCCATGACGATAAAAGCATTGGCTCATTTGCAGTCTCATGCAAAGAGGATTACCAATTGCAGAATGAGTCCTTTCCTCCTATTATCTTCCTGTTGGTCCTTGAGAGATACAGATCTCTATCCAGAACATCTCAGCTTCCTGGAAACATACACAGGTGACTAAGCCAACACACTCACCTGTTTTCCTGTTACATATGCAAACACAGAGGTTCATATTGTGTGATGGTGGGATCCTTCAGGTTAGAGTACACATAAAGATTTTTGAGCCTTCCCAATCTTTGGTAAACACAACCACAAAAGGCCTACATCAAAGGCTGCAAGGACCATCATAGAAACTCATTAAAAAAAAAAAAAAAAAAAAAAAAATGCTGGGTCATACAGTGCTCCAAATAGACTGGAATGAGCATTTTCAAATATGATGGTCTTTTCATCTGAATGTTGACAATGCTGATATGATTTTGAAGGACAACAAGTGATGAATGACATTAAACAGAATGGCATTTTTAGTTTTATTTTTCTCCTTGTCCTTTCATGGCTTTGACACCTTATTTCTTCTGGTGTGATGATTTGTGACAAAACCTCTCCTTGCCTTTTAATGAGTTACTCTGAAAAAGAATTTCCCTACCAGACTCAGACTCGTTCCCATCTTCTCTCTTCTTGTGTTTAATTTGAACAAGGCCTTCACAACAGACTTGAACACGTTGCTATGATGACTTCACCAAGAGTGGTTTCGACGTGCACTTTTAGCAGCCTGAAGATGTGAGGCATGCATGAGTTATCTTCTAAAGGGAAGGTGGAACCCAGACGTCTCCTTTGGTGTCCCCAGACGTGTCCTTTGGTGTCCCCAGACGTCTCCTTTGGTGTCCCCAGACGTGTCCTTTGGTGTCCCCAGACGTGTCCTTTGGTGTCCCAGAAGTGTCCTTTGGTGTCCCCAGAAGTCCAGAATAATAAGGCCTGCCAAATGTTATTCTTCTTCACTAACAGACTTCCCCTGCTGTTAAAAATCGTGTCATGTCATTCCCAAATTCACGTTCAAGCTCAGCTTTTCACTTTGTTACCTCCCTCCTCCTCTTTCCTCTTGCACTTTTTCCTCTTGGTGTCTGCTTCTGACTGCTGCAGTGTCACATCTCACAGGAGCTACAGACCCGCGCCGCCCGTTTGCTTTTGAGGTGCTTGTTAAATTGGTGTGCGGACCAACATGTCTGGCGTTTCCCTGGCCAATTAGGCCTTCAGTGTGATGAAAGGAAGGAGTGTGGCGTGACTGAGGTCTGGGGGAACTCTGTCTGCCCAGCTGGTGTGTGTGCTCGGCCCGACAGAGAGGGCTGCACGTCCGTCATTAGAATTTCTTCCCACTAGAGTCTGTGCCTGTGTGTGCGTGTTTATGTGTTTAAATGTGTCTATTTGTGTGCGTGTGTGTATATGTGTTTAAGTGCATCTGTTTTGTGTGTGTGTGTATGCCTATGTATGAGTGTGTTGATGTGCGTGCATGTGCGTATTCTGTGTGTAAGTGAGGGCATGGGGATTTTTAATCACTGGTTTCACCTTAAATAAGTCATGTTATTATTTTACTTTTGTCACCTTGTCATGATTTCAGTCATTGTATTAAAGCTTTTTCGGCTCACTTCCTGACAGCTTTTTCATACCGGTGGGTGTTGGCCTTTGCTTTTAACACAAAGATGAGAAGAAGTGCTTTAAAGGTAAATGCTATGTGTCAGAATGTGTTAAACAACATAAAGAATTCAAAGCCACACACACATAACACCCCCCCCCCCCCCCCACACACACACACACACAAGCAGCCTCACTGATCTGGCAGGCACTTCCTGTGTCCATTATTCATTTTCTGGAACTTCAAGGAACAGATGCTTACATCTTTGCATCATAGCTATTGATAATATGTGTTTTTCAAAGAGTACGATACGTAAAGGCGGAAACTCATTGCCTTGTATTACCTCAGCGGTTAGAAAGGGCTAGAGGCTTTCCTTAAAATCTTCTAGTTATATTAAACCAACATAGTTTGCTGTTGTGCTTTTGTGGAATGTCTTTTTCTGAAATGACCAGTATCTGGTTTGTGTGTCCTTATTTTTGTGGAATGTGGAAACTAGGCTGTGCGGTACGGTACGTCTCAGAGCCTCGGTGGTCACACTTTTTTTTTTTTCTTAACACAGCCGATGTGTAGTACCAAGAAGTGGTAGAGAACAGTTGGTACGGACGGAGTGACATACTTTACTCATACATGCCAAGGTGTTGACGTGATGTTGGTACTGGTGTAATGACATACTTTACTCATACATGCCAAGGTGTTGACATGATGTTGGTACTGGTGTAATGACATACTTTACTCATACATGCCAAGGTGTTGACATGATGTTGGTACAGGCGTAATGACATACTTCACACATACATGCCAAGGTGTTGACGTTATGTTGGTACAGGCGTAATGACATACTTTACTCATACATGCCAAGGTGTTGACGTTATGTTGGTACAGGCGTAATGACATACTTTACTCATACATGCCAAGGTGTTGACGTTATGTTGTCTATGAGGGGGTGACCGGGCTCGGTGACAGAGTTGCTTCATTCGAACGAAGATGAAGGGAGGAGTGACGAAAGGAGCGGAGGATGGGGGGTGGTAGATGAGAGGAGGGGGGGAGTAGTAGATGAGAGGGGGGGGGGGCGGTCATAGGTGAGCACCCTTGGAGTCAGTGCAGCAATGATGACTGGAGCCCACATCTCAGCATCTTATGGCGTGGCACTTTGTGTTGATATAAAAAAAACGAGGGGATTTATTTTGGGAATCGAATTGGGTGATTTATCTCAATAATGGCTTCCTTTTATCCGACAGGTCAATTTCACTGTCCAATTTTGTTTTTGTTGGTCTTTTTCTGCTCTCGTTTGGTGCTTTGTATCAAAGCTCAGGACAGTGACTTCCTCTGAAGTGTGCGTTTCCTATGAGAGTGAGAGGAACCAAAGGTGTCACACTAGGATTGTGTATGTGTGTGCGTGTGCGTGTGCGTATGTGTACATGTGTGTGTGCGTGTGCGTGTGCGTGTGTCTGTGTGTGTTTTGTGTGCTATTTAACATACAGAAATAATTCCTGGTAGCTACATTCTTCCCTCTGCAATGTCAGTATGTTCAGGTAGACCTCTAGAAAAGCTCTTTAAATATTTTATGAAGCCATCTGTGCTATGGTCACACAACCCACATAATACCCATTGACAAATTCTCCCCAGTCTTTTAAGTGGTCTGTATGACCAGTTAAATATTACACAGTGCACGTTTGCTGGTCTAGAAACAGGACTGCAGCATTTTGTAGAGGAGCCCTTTAAATACACTTGCGTAGTTAGACTATTCGTCATTAATTTGACATGACAGGACACATTAATCATGCACTGTCATCTCATACACTCAAGCATTTAAACACCTGTCATTACCAATAATGATAACCTGTCAGAAGATCATTCGTCACCAGATAATCCTCCATTCCCATGACAGTGACTGACACCTGTTTCCTCACAGTGCTACCCAGCTCGTGTTTTGAATCTGGTTGTGAATACAATGCTGTGTTTCGTAGGGTTAATGGACTGTTTTCCAGCCTCTGGCTCAGTGTTTTCTAATAGACCTGCCCTATAGCTCTGAGATGATTGGCTGTTGTTGCAACATCATTGGATCTGTGAAGGCTTTGATTGGGTTAGTGCCGTGGTTGCCAAACTTTTCATGGCAATGAAAAAAAAAAGCCCTCTGCCCCACGGCACAAAGATTTAAAAAATATATTTTAATATATAAAAACAGATGTCCATCAGACTGTAACACATGCACACAAACACAAAAAATGCTTATGCAAACATACACGTACACACACATACGCACACACACACACACACACACACACACACACACACACACACACACACACACACACACGCACACAGAGACTGTAACGCACACAGAGTGTAACACATGCACACAAACACAAAAAATGCTTATGCAAGCATACACGTACACACCACACATACATACACACACACACACACACACACACACACACACACACACACACACACACACACACACGCATGGAGGATGAAGTGTGGCATGCTGTGGCTACTCTGTGGTAAATGTTCTGTATAAAAGGCAGTGGAGGGACCTGGGCTCAGGCTTATTTGCGCTCAGTGGTGCAGCTCCCTCATGCTGGGCTAAGCCACAGAGGTGATAATGGGGGATGGCACAGGAGCAGCCACACGAGGAGGAGGAGGAGGAGGAGGAGGAAGAGCACTCAGCCATCTACCCAGCCTCCCTCCTGGGTCTCTATTTATCCAGTCCCCTGACTGCAGTATTAAGGTAGTCATAAAAGGCCACATGCCTGCACACATTCACATTCACACTCACAAACTTCATTCAGAAACCACATGCCTGGACACAGCCAACCAGACATGGATTTGTGTAGATGACAAAGGAAAATCATGATAAAGGCCTTGGGGCTGTACTCAGGCTTTACCTTTTATTTCATTCACATACACATACACACTGATAGAAACACACACACACCCGCGCATGTCATTTTAAGGACACAGAGAGATCGATGCATCTTATATATTTCTCCTAATATTCAAGGACGTCCCCACCATGCCGACTATAAGTTGTGTTTGAAATCACAATAACTATACAGAATCCGCTTGAGTGTTCCAAATTCCAAATAATCGATCTATATCTATCTATGTATCTATCTATTTATCTGTTTAGGAATACAAATGCGTTAAGGACAAAAAGTGCGATATAAACAGATATTTCTTTTCACAAAAAAATTACATTATTATTTAGAAAAAATAGGACTGACATGTCTGTCCTTCAACCACTATGTTTCTTCAAATCAATTCATATCGTTGTGGATGGCCATTGTTTGCAGCATCACACTTTAATTTCACTAACTTGAAATTCTGTAGTTGAATCACCGATCAGCTCACAACAGGCAGCGGGATGAGAGCTGATCGTTCCCGGCTGAATGAAGCATGCGCTTGTGTCATAGGCTGACTTGTGTCCACTGTGTGTGAGTTGTGAGGGAGGGCGCGAGCGCAGCCCCTTGCATCATCAGACGTACGTTGGCAGCAACGGGCAGCATATAATTTGGTATGACAAAGCAGTGATCGTTATCGTTATTATCTGTAAGAAACTTTCAAAACATTAACCTGGTATAGCATCAGGAGTAGGAGGATATTTTTCTAAATACTTTTACAGTAAATAGTTTCTATTTCCAAAGCAAAACAGTTTCTGATTGTTGATTGTCCTCCAGTTAAAAGGAAGAGTGGGGGCTCAGGCAGTTCATAAAACGTAGTTATTATATATAGTATAAGTAAATATATTTCATAATGAATTATATGCCAATATTCCTGGAAGGCACAACAATTGCATTGCCAATAGAAAATAGAACATTCGCCCCATTAACATGAGTCCCAGTACAAACCACACCCACATCCGGCATTCTATCCAAATACAGATACAGAAATGGATAATTTGTGGGTTTAACAGATAATGCCGTTGCTGTGCACCTCTGCATCTATCTATAAGTCAGTAATTGCATTGACCTTTCCAGGAAGGATCTCACCGTATATATGGCTTGTGTTCCTCATGTTGTATGGTCTCATGTTTGCAGCAGAGTGGGATATGGCTGTGTAAAAGGGTGTGTGGTGTGTGTCTACGGATGCTTCTGTGTAAAAGGGTGTGTGTGTGTGTGTGTGTCCACGGATGCCTCTCTGTAAATGTGTGTGTGTGTGTGTTCCACAGGTGTGTGTATGTGTCTGTGTATGTGTGAGGATAGATACTACTCTCCTGTTGCTTACAGTAATGCTATCAGTGTTTTCCTTCATATGTAACTGAAGTCGGTTGTCCTTAATTATATTGCTATATATTTATAAACACTATTCAGCTTTAGTTATATGCTATATATTTATAAACACTATCGGCAATAAAAAACATTCACACAGTAACAGCAAAGTCTCTTTAACACACTATCACAGCTATCACATTTTTTAAGTGGTTCTTTTAGCATTTTGCACATTATTCAGCAGTATTCTCTGCAAAAGCCTTATCTGAAACAAGTGTGAATAATCCTCTAACTCCTGTAACCATTATTCGAAGGCATTGAAGCAAAATGACACACCAAGGTACCACAACGCAAGGAGAAATATGGTTTCAAGCAGCAGTGATGGTCATTTCAAAGCTAGCTAAGGCTGAAGGTGTTTGCACAAGAGCAGAGTGCTTCAGGGGAGGAAATGAAACTGTCCCGTTTGCGCATTTTTCCCCTCTTCTTTGAGTGGTGGTTTCAGAGCACTTATACAACATTTCTTTCTCTGATTTTCTAATTAACCACCTCTCTTATATCACCCTTTAAAGAACAAAAAGAAAAAGAAAACAACACATTTGAACTCCGAAGCTGCATGGGAAGGCTCCACTGGAGGGGGTGCTAATTGCCCTTCCCTGGTGCTTACAGTCCATCAGGCTAATGTGCCCGACAATGACTGGAGTTGATAAAAGGGGACATAATATTGGATTTTGAATTAGGGGGGATTTGGGGAAGGGTTGTCATGCAGGCTGTGATGGTGTTTCTCACTTGTGCACTTGGTATGGAATCAGGCAGAGGTTCTTGGAACCCCCGATCCATGTCTAAAGAAACAACCTACAGTGCGGCTTATAGAAAGGCCAGCATTCAGCTGTGATAATGGGATATGATATATAAATTGGGTGAGTCGTTTCATCAACATGACTGTGACAGTTACAATGTAATTTCATCTAACAATTCATTCATCAGTTAAAAAAGAGAAAACACAGAAATTCACTTCACAGTGTCCTCGAGCTATAATTATGAGGTCATTAGTAATTTCTCCTTGTTTATTCTAAGAGTAGTTTCTGTAGAGGGCCTTAAGAGTGAGAATCTCAACTGTAGCTCTTTCAGCCTCTTGACCGATTATGTTTGCTGTGACTTGATGAGACATCGAATCCCTCATGGCAGTCCCAGCTTAGCTTTGTAAACTCATTTGCCTTCATTTAGGCCATGTATGTGGGGTGGAACTTTTAATCATTCACACCATGGGAATTCATGCAACACAGATCGGTTGCCAAATAATGGAGTTTAGCGCCTGTGTGTGTGTGTGTGTGTGTGTGTGTGTTTGTGCATGTGCATGTGCGTGTGCGTGAGTGTGAGTGTGTGTGTGTGTGTGTGTGTGTGTGTGTGTGTTTGTATATTAAGTCATGTGTGGGTGTTTGTTTATGTGCGGAAAAAGGGTAATGATCTATACTGATGTATTTGTATGATTATGAGTTAAAAATGACCTTGTCTATCTCTTCACGTCATGAGTAGCTACGGCCCTCACATATAGCTCAGCCTCACCATCGGTCTCAACACACACCCTTTTGGGTTCGAATTCGCCTCGGCATTGTTTGTCAATGTTGTGAAATGATACCTCTATTAAAGGGTCAAGCAGCCTAATTTAGGAAATATAACCCACCATTCATGTAACTGACCAACTAGTATGTTGACATACTATATGCTTCATTGATGAAAAAGAGTGAACTCGTCAGGCAACTTAGAAACGTATAAGAAATGAATATGAATAACATGGTTAATAGTCTATACAGCCATATTTTAATATCAGAAACAAAAGCCT
The DNA here is from genome assembly GCF_900700415.2 of Clupea harengus. Taxonomy (NCBI): domain Eukaryota; kingdom Metazoa; phylum Chordata; class Actinopteri; order Clupeiformes; family Clupeidae; genus Clupea; species Clupea harengus. Next base: position 17,107,555 of record NC_045162.1, on the reverse strand, counting down.
GTCTGTCACCCCTTTCTTGGGGGAGCAGGGACAGAGCTGCAGTCATGGGTCATGGGCTGATAGTCTATGTTCTGACAGGTCAAGGAAATGTGCAGCTTGACCCACACCTTCACTGACAGGCTATGGGCTGAAGAAAGGCGCCTTAGGGCATAACTCACAGGATTACTTTAGATGAATGGATGGATGGATGGATGGATGGATGGATGGATGGATGGATGGATGGATGGATGGATGGACAGAGGGATGGATGGGTGGATGGGTGGATGGATTGATGGATGGATGGATGGATGGATGGATAGATAGATAGATAGAAAGATAGATAGATAGATAGATTGATAGATAGATGGATGGATGGATGGATGGATGGATGGATGGATGGATAGATAGATATATAGATGGAGAGAGAGAGATTCTGCAGCTGAAGGAGATGATGTAGACAGTCTGCTCCTCCTGTCTCCATCCCTCCCTCCCACGGCTCACACACTCATCTGAGTGGGAGAGCAGGATGGAGCGATGACTACATGTGATACTCTTACTTTTGGACTCAACACTAGTGCGAGAGGAGCAATGACTTCTGAGTCATTTTTTAAATCTCTCTCTTTTAACTCTTTAATCTCTCTCTTCTCTCTGGTTGAATACGAAAAGGAAATAGATTGCCTTACAGGGAAACAATTGAAAGCAAAAGCATCACTGACAGATATATTTATGTGGACATGGCTTAAGCATACATGACTTTTGGACAGTACTTTTGGACAGTAGGCTTAGAGTGAATGCATGAAAATCTGTGTGTGTGTGTGTGTGTGTGTGTGTGTGTGTGTGTGTGTGTGTGTGTGTGTGTGTGTGTGTGTGTGTGTGTGTGTGTGTGAAAGAGATACACAGTCAGACAGCTAGACAGACAGTGACACACCGAAACTTTGGAGACGCGCACAGGTCACTGTTGAGGCTTTGGGGGAGCACAACCTGTTTATGAGCTGTCATGGCTAATTAATCTCCCTTTTGTATGGGAATTAATTGGATTATTTGTCTGTGTAACCCTGGCTAATCTGATCCCCTGTCTCTTCCATTTCTCATCTTGACAGGAACCATCTTTGCCTTTCCACCTACTGTACCCCAGACTGACCCTTGTGTGTGTATGTGTGTATGTGTGTGTGTGTAGGTGTGTGTGTGTGTGTGTGTGTGTGTGTGTGTGTGTGTGTGTGTGTGTGTGTATGAGTGTGTGTGTGTGTGATGTGTGCGCACGTGCACGTGCTAGTTTGTGTGTGTCTGTGTGTGTGTGTGTTCATGCGTGCTATTTGTGTGTGACATCATATCTCGATGTGTGTGTGTGTGTTCATGTGTGCTATGTGTGTCATCATATCTCGGTGTGTCTGTGTGTGTGCACGTGTGTGTTCAAGTGTGCTATGTGTGTGTGTCATCATATCTCGATGTGTGTGTGTGTGTGTTCATGTGTGCTATGTGTGTGTGTCATCATATCTCGGTGTGTGTGTTCATGTGTGCTATGTGTGTGTGTCATCATATCTCGGTGTGTGTGTTCAGGTGTGCTATGTGTGTGTGTCATCATATCCCGGTAAGTGTGTGTGTGCTATGTGTGAGTGTAATCATATATCATTGTGTGTGTGTGTGTGTGTTAATTTGTGCTATGTGTGTGTGTGTCATCATATCTCGGTGTGTATATGTGTGTGTATGTCATCATATCTCAGTGTGTATGTGTGTGTCATCATGTGTGTGTGTGTGTGTGTGTGTGTGTGTGTGTGTGTGCGCGTGTGTGTGTGTCATCATATCTGTGTATGTGTGTGTGTGTGTGTGTGTGTGTGTGTGTGTGTGTGTGTGTGTGTGTGCTTGTGCGGTGTGTGTGTCTTCATATCTCTGTTTTCAGTTGAAAGTGAAAATGCAATTAAGTGTGTTTATTCATTCAGGCTGAATAAAAATGTACAGCAGCAGAATTAAAACAGTTGCCATGGTGGGTTGCTCAGTGACCATTAAAGTCAAAGTCAAAGTGTTTATTGTCGCATACACCAAATTTCTTCAGCGCAGCGAAATTCTTATGACTTGGCAGCCAACATCTACGCAGTAGACGGCATACAACAGGTAACACAAATAACATATACCAAAATAACATACCAGAAATAACATATAACATATAACATATAGCAAATAACATATAACAAGTAACAACAGTTTAAAATACAGAAGGGCAGTTTCCAGGGTGGGGAATATTAAATTAAATAAGATAAAAAAATGTGGGTTTATATATATATGTAGCAAGTGTATTTGTATGGGTGTGAAGTACAAGGTGATGGCGACTGTTCAGTGTTGCTGATTCAGCAGCCTAACAGCCTGGGGGTAAAAACTGTTTGTGAGTCTGGTAGTCCGTGCTCGGATGCTCCGGTAGCGTCTACCAGACGGCAGCAGTGTGAATAGACCATAGCCTGGGTGGCTGTGGTCCTTGACAATGTTCCGTGCTTTTCTCAGGCATCTACTGTTGTAGATGCCCTGCACGGAAGGGAGATGGCCGCCGATGATACGCTCCGCTGTCTTCACCACCCTCTGCAGGGCCTTGCGATCGGCAGCGGAGCAGCTACCATACCAGGCAGTGATGCAGCCTGAGAGGATGCTCTCAATGGTGCATCTATAAAAGTTTTTTAGTGTTTTAGAAGACATGCCAAACTTCTTGAGTCTCCTCAAGAAGTAAAGCCGCTTCTGTGCAGTTTTGACCGCCGAGTCCGCTTGCATGGACCAGGTGAGGTCATCCTTGATGTACACACCGAGGAATTTGAAGTTGGAGACTCTCTCCACTGCAGCTCCCTCGATGTGTATGGTGTTGTGACCCCCCCTCTGTAGCTTCCTGAAATCCACAATCATCTCCTTGGTTTTGCAGATGTTTAGAGACAGGTTGTTGTCTTGGCACCATGCTGCCAAGCCCCTTACCTCATCTCTATAGGCGGTCTCATCGTTGTTAGAGATGAGACCCAGGATGGTAGTGTCGTCTGCAAACTTCAGGATGATGTTGGAACTGTGTGTTGCCACACAGTCCTGTGTGTACAGGGAGTACAGGAGGGGACTGAGTACGCAGCCCTGGGGGGCCCCGGTACTCAGGGTCAGTGAGGAGGAGGTGTGCTTGCCCATTCTCACCACCTGGGGTCTGCTCGTCAGGAAGTCCAGGATCCAGTTGCACAGGGGTGTTTTAAGACCCAGGCTCCTGAGCTTCGGGACGAGCTTGGAAGGCACAATAGTGTTGAATGCTGAGCTGTAATCCACAAACAGCATTCTCACATATGTGTTGCCCTTTTCCAGGTGGGAGAGAGTGGTGTGTGTTGCAAGGGCGATGGCATCATCTGTTGATCTGTTTGTGCGGTACGCAAACTGAAAGGGGTCCAGGGTGTTTGGAAGGGTGGAGCAGATGTGGGTTCTGACCAGCCGCTTGAAGCACTTCATAATGGTGGAGGTCAGTGCTACGGGGCGGTAGTCATTTAGGCAGGTGATGGATGATTTCTTTGGTATGGGGATGATGGTTGCCTGCTTGAAGCAGGTGGGGACTTCAGACAGATGTAGTGAGAGGTTGAATATGGAGGTGAATACCTCCGCTAGCTGGTCGGCGCACCCCCTAAGGACGCGGCCAGGAACTCCATCGGGCCCGGATGACTTCCGAGGGTTCACCCTTTGGAGCTCTCGCCTCACGTCAGCCACATTCAGGGACAGAGTGTAGTCGTCTCGGTCCTCGGCCAGTTTTCGGCCAGCTTGTCTCTGTATTCTCTCTTTCCATCTCTGATGGCCGTCCGTAGGTCACATCTGGACTTCCCCAAAGCCTCCGGATCACCAGAGTTGTGGGCAGAGGACCGTGCTCTGAGTTTGGCACGGACATTACCATTTACCCAGGGCTGGTTAATAGTCTATACAGCCATATTTTAATATCAGAAACAAAAGCCTGTCTGTCACCCCTTTCTTGGGGGAGCAGGGACAGAGCTGCAGTCATGGGTCATGGGCTGATAGTCTATGTTCTGACAGGTCAAGGAAATGTGCAGCTTGACACACACCTTCACTGACAGGCTATGGGCTGAAGAAAGGCGCCTTAGGGCATAACTCACAGGATTACTTTAGATGAATGGATGGATGGATGGATGGATGGATGGATGGATGGATGGATGGATGGATGGATGGACAGAGGGATGGATGGGTGGATGGATTGATGGATGGATGGATGGATGGATGGATAGATAGATAGATAGAAAGATAGATAGATAGATAGATAGATAGATAGATGGATGGATGGATGGATGGATGGATGGATGGATGGATAGATAGATAGATATATAGATGGAGAGAGAGAGATTCTGCAGCTGAAGGAGATGATGTAGACAGTCTGCTCCTCCTGTCTCCATCCCTCCCTCCCACGGCTCACACACTCATCTGAGTGGGAGAGCAGGATGGAGCGATGACTACATGTGATACTCTTACTTTTGGACTCAACACTAGTGCGAGAGGAGCAATGACTTCTGAGTCATTTTTTAAATCTCTCTCTTTTAACTCTTTAATCTCTCTCTTCTCTCTGGTTGAATACGAAAAGGAAATAGATTGCCTTACAGGGAAACAATTGAAAGCAAAAGCATCACTGACAGATATATTTATGTGGACATGGCTTAAGCATACATGACTTTTGGACAGTAGGCTTAGAGTGAATGCATGAAAATCTGTGTGTGTGTGTGTGTGTGTGTGTGTGTGTGTGTGTGTGTGTGTGTGTGTGAAAGAGATACACAGTCAGACAGCTAGACAGACAGTGACACACCGAAACTTTGGAGACGCGCACAGGTCACTGTTGAGGCTTTGGGGGAGCACAACCTGTTTATGAGCTGTCATGGCTAATTAATCTCCCTTTTGTATGGGAATTAATTGGATTATTTGTCTGTGTAACCCTGGCTATTCTGATCCCCTGTCTCTTCCATTTCTCATCTTGACAGGAACCATCTTTGCCTTTCCACCTACTGTACCCCAGACTGACCCTTGTGTGTGTATGTGTGTGTGTGTGTGTGTGTGTGTGTGTGTGTGTGTGTGTGTGTGTGTGTGTGTGTGTGTGTGTGTGTGTGTGTGTGTGATGTGTGCGCACGTGCACGTGCTAGTTTGTGTGTGTCTGTGTGTGTGTGTGTTCATGCGTGCTATTTGTGTGTGACATCATATCTCGATGTGTGTGTGTGTGTTCATGTGTGCTATGTGTGTGTGTCATCATATCTCGGTGTGTCTGTGTGTGTGCACGTGTGTGTTCAAGTGTGCTATGTGTGTGTGTCATCATATCTCGATGTGTGTGTGTGTGTGTTCATGTGTGCTATGTGTGTGTGTCATCATATCTCGGTGTGTGTGTTCATGTGTGCTATGTGTGTGTGTCATCATATCTCGGTGTGTGTGTTCAGGTGTGCTATGTGTGTGTGTCATCATATCCCGGTAAGTGTGTGTGTGCTATGTGTGAGTGTAATCATATATCATTGTGTGTGTGTGTGTGTGTTAATTTGTGCTATGTGTGTGTGTGTCATCATATCTCGGTGTGTATATGTGTGTGTATGTCATCATATCTCAGTGTGTATGTGTGTGTCATCATGTGTGTGTGTGTGTGTGTGTGTGTGTGTGTGTGTGTGTGTGTGTGTGCGCGTGTGTGTGTGTCATCATATCTGTGTGTGTGTGTGTGTGTGTGTGTGCTTGTGCGGTGTGTGTGTCTCCATATCTCTGTTTTCAGTTGAAAGTGAAAATGCAATTAAGTGTGTTTATTCATTCAGGCTGAATAAAAATGTACAGCAGCAGAATTAAAACAGTTGCCATGGTGGGTTGCTCAGTGACCATTAGTGTCGTCTGAACAAACGGTCTACTTCATTTCTAAAAATATACATTTTACTGAATCAATATTCCCTTATCAGTCCTACTGATCGTGGATCATGGACTTGTATGGATTTTTAACGCCTTCCACATCAGTGTTCTCATGACACGTAACAGCCACCTGTAAACAGCAGACACACAGACACACACACACACATGCTGCACTGTTATCACCAGGATCAGGCTATGAGATGCTATGATTGAGTACAGCCTTTCTGGCGGAGTATCTCCTGACAGTGTGTGTGTGTGTGTGTGTGTCTGTCTGTGGCCTTTTGAGATGGAGGCATTATCACCACACGGTGTTTAACCTTTCCTGACACATACCCCCGTACACAGACACTCACACACATTTGGGTGGAAATGGGTACTACACACCACGGCGTGCCCGCGAGGAAGTGACTCACACTCTGAATAATGTCACTGTGTCACTAGGGAGGTCTCTCAAACACTCTCTTAGAGTCAGTCACAGTCACTGGGTGATGAACAAACACATGCACACACACACACACACACACACACACACACACACACACTCACACACACACAAACACAAACATAGTGTCACATGCATACCAGTGGTGGCTCACTGCAACTCTATTTACACCATCCCCCACAAACACACACACACACAATTCACCTCTCATTCTGGACACAAAATTGACAACTGAAATCACAGCGATAGTGATAGATTTTCTTTTGATTTGTTGACTGGCTGAAAAGAAGAAAACAAACAGGAAGGACATTCTTGGCTTTGGGAGGCATCTTGTCTTCGTGTCCTTTGATTCAGCATTAGAATGGACTGAGCACAGACTCCCTCAGGTCATTCAGTGATGGGTTTTTGTTTTGTAATAAGTCACTATCTCAGTGTCCCCTACATCCATCCTAGATTCTGCATTCCTGCCTCTAGGCGAAATTGAAAGAATCACATTTCGTATGTATGTATCATTCCTACAAATGATGGCGTAGCCTCGGCTACAGGGTACAACACTCATGACATTGGGCATCTCTCAACACACACACACACACACACACACACACACACACACACATGAGGATACAACACTTATGCCATTGGGCATTTCTCAACACTCACACACACACACACACACGCACACACACACACACATCTGAGACACATACACACACATGAGCACTTGTGACATGGGGCATTTTCTCAACACTCACACACACACAGACAGACACTCACACACACACACACACACACACACACACACACACACACACACACACACACACACACACACACACCTGAGACACATACACACACATGAACACTTGTGACATTGGGCATGTCTCAATACAGACTACATCAAGAAGAGTTTAATACCTAAACATTCTCTTCATACTCTGCTGTGCATTTGACAAAATGGAGTCAAGGTGCTGGAGATTAAGTTGAATCCTTTGAAGTTAAAGTAACATCCACTTATTTACAAATATAAAAAAGAACTCCAGATCTACTGACCAAAAAACAAAACAAAAACAAAACACCAACAAAATTGGTAATTAATTCTTCCAGTAAATAGTACTATCCAAAAGCTATGCGACTGAGCAGAATCCAGGCTTTCATCTGCTGTTTGTCCTTAATAAATAATATGCTGAGACCTGAGTCATGGGAAGTGTGTGACACTTGATGATGAATAAAACTTAAACACACTGTGATTGAAGTATATTATTACATTATCGGCTCCAATTATTATATTATTAATATTTTAATGATTGTGTAATAATGACCAGCCATTAATCTCTTTACATATTACATTATGTGCAAAACAGTTATTACGTTATTGGGTCAGAAATGTTATTACATTATTGGTAAATTATTACATTTTCGACTTTTATTATATTAAGAATGGGACAATCATTAGGTTATTGGCAGTTATTACGTTAAAGGTAGTTATTATATTATTGGCGGCTACATTTGGTATGGTAAAAGTATCAAAAAGCTCCTCCTATGTCAGAATAGATGAGCTCAGAGCATACAGTAACACTTCTAACACAGGGGCATATACAGGAGGCATGTCTGAATCATCGCTCTTATTTCTTTTTTTAGAGCGATAGTCTGCCTATTAACCTATCAGGGACAGTTATACAGTAACACACACACACAAACACACTCACACAGTCACACACGCACAGGCATGCACACACACACACACACAAACACACACACACACACACACACGCACGCACGCACACACACACACACACACACACAAACACACACACTCCTAGTTGCCACTCAGGAGCAGCTGTAGCAGCCATCCCCTCAGTCAGTTTGCATGTTTGGCCCCATCGGTGATCGTGGCTGTTGGCACTTCCGGTGGAGGTGCGACGTCGCTCCTTTTCTTTAATTCCAGCCCGCGCCCACGGGTTCTTCCTTCCTTCCCTCAGACCTGGTCTTGCTCATCAGGACACGCACTTGTGGAGCGGGAACTCTCTGAATAATTAGAAGGGTCACGACGGCCTCTCGCACATAATTTGTTTTTGTCTGCTTTACTCCACTGTAATTACCCTGGTCTCTGGAGAACTGTGCTCCACTGAACTCAAGATGGAGAGTACTGTTTTGCATGAGTGCAAGCATACCCATTCTTATGGCAGTGCTGAAAATGTGTGTATACGTATGCAATCTTGATATATGTTTTGTTTACGTATGAAATCTTGATATATGTTTTGTTTGTGGCTTCAGTGTTGGAGGGTTGGTGATACGGGCAAAAGTATTAGAACTTTCATTCCCCATGCTTAAATCTATCAAATGTTAAGATATAAATGTAATATATTTGAAGCACCTCTACATGGTCTAACACATTTAGAAAAGGATTTAGAGGCCTTTTCAAATCCCTGTAGAACTCTGCATGTTCATGTACATACCCTCCAGTACCATGTAATTAGTACTTGCTAAAGAAACACTGTTTTCATTTTTACTTAGTTCGATTTTACCTGTGCGTTTATTTAAAATGTGTAATTACGGGATGCTGCTTTCTTCTTGAATGGTTATATTACACATCGCACTAATGTACATAATAACATGCTTATGGGGTTGTGTAGGAGTTTTCTTTCAGCCTCCCATGAAAAATGAACCCATATGGTTTTATATGTTTTTGTTTCAGATTTTGTCCAACTGAATCCATTGAACAGAAGGCCTGACGATGTCTTACGGCTCCATCGACGGGGGAGCATTTGGAGGCAGGATCCCCTTCGGAGGCCCAGCGAGCCAGGGCTACCAGCCTGTGGGTAAGAATCTGCATCTGGGCCTATTAGTTCACCCGACGTGGAAATATATCACGTCTGGGTTTCTTTTTCTCCCCCTGATGTGTTGTTAATAGCACACTCAATCACATTGAACTGTGAGATCTACGTAGTCTACCTCTACCTACCTCACCTAAAGGAAAACGGTCTTATGTGTACCTGGAAGTGGTTTTTGTAGAGAGCAAGAAGCGAAACAGCTCAGTGTGACAAAGATTTAAAAAAAAAAAAAACATCTAAATTAGTAGAGAATGTTTGATGTATGTGGGAGTTTAAAGCCCTCGTCATATGCTGTCTTTGCACTTTGGCAAAGCATCCCCCCTTTATTAAAACATGTTTTCAGTATTAACTCCGATTTAAACTCTCCTCTTTGGCATGTCCCTTGGTTTCTCCGAGTCACCCATGGTTGTGTCATGGCAGGAAACGGTACGGTAACTCTCTCTCTCCCTGAGCCGCATTCGTTCCCTATCCAGACCAGTCACGGCACTCACTCAGCTCACAGATGGAGCCTGGAGTAAAATACCTCCAAAGGAACGTTGTGGGTCAGATTGTAGGTCTGTGCCGCTTTGTGGTATTTACTTGTCAAGCCAAAATCATTAAGTGCAATTTGGAGTCACGTATTTGAGCCAAACGACCAGGTCCATTTATGTGAAGATGAGCATGTTCCCCTCAGGGACAAATCAAAGAGCCCCTCTCATCTCTCTCTCTGTCTCTCTCTGCCTCTCATATTTTCTCTTTATTTCACTCTTTCATTCTCTCTTATTCTCAGAGAGAGAGAGAGCAGAGGGATGTGACAGGATCAGTGTGTGTGTGTGTGTGTGTGTGTGTGTGTGTGTGTGTGTGTGTGCAAAGGGATATGTCAGGAACATTTGTAGCAGCCACTGTTGTTGTCTCAAACCACCCACATACTCTAGCATGTGAGAAACAAATATTTAAAGACAGACGAGATAAAAAGCTCTCTCATTCTCTCAACAACTTTCGCTTTTAACCATGCTTCCTGTCATACACAGTAAGACATACTCACACACACACACACACACACACACACACACACACAAACACACACTCTCTCACTCTTTCTCTCTCTCTCTCTCTCACACACACACACACACACACAAACAGACGCACACTCACACATTCACACACACGCGCACACACACACACTCACACAGAAACAGACACACACACACACACGCACACTCTTACTTCTCCCTGTGGAGTGTACTGAAGAGAGCAGCAGACATAGTCTTTTGAGCTGGGCTTTGATCACAGGCAGTCGTGCTGCGGGTAGCCTGACAGGTTAGCTGTGTGTCAGTGCGTGTGTGTGTGTGTGTGTGTGTGTGTGTGTGTGTGAGTTCTCCCGCCTTGGTCCTGCTGCTGGAGCTAGTGGCTCAGAGGATGATCAAAGGCAAGGTTAAGACTCTAATGGAGTTGTCAAGCGAGCTAATCTTTCTCCTCCTCTCTCCTGACAAACCTTTCAACCCCCCCTCCTTTTTTTCCTCCTGGCACGGTCATATTCCTCACTTCGGCTTTCACAGTATTTGTCTGTTTTTTCTCTCTCGCCTCTCTCTCTCTCTGTCTCACTGTTTTCAGTTGTATGTGTGTTTTGAATGCCTGTCACTCTTTCTAAGTGTCTTGATCTCCTGTGTGTGTGTGTGTGTGTGTGTGTGTGTGTGTGTGTGTGTGTGTGTGTGTGTGTGTGTGTGTGTGTGTGTGTGTGTGTGTGTGTGTGTGTGTGCCGCACTTCTGTGCCCTGTCGGTAGGTTTTCCACTCAGTCCCCACTTCACATGTGAATTTGGTATGAAACTGTATTTATTTGTCTCTGCTTCTTTGTACATTTACACTGTCACAAACACTCACACACATCCCCAAAACACAGACTCTCAAACTGCAATCCCTCATATATTCCTTATCATTGCTTTTCACAATTTTGTGAAAAGCAGTTCCAGAGGCCACACACACACACGCACACATACACACACACACACACACACGTACACATACACATACACACAGACGCAGACGCAGACGCAGACGCAGACGCAGACGCAGACGCAGACGCAGACGCAGACGCAGACGCACACACGCACACACGCACACACGCACAGACACGCACACACAGACACACACCCACAGGCACACCCACACACACTCCTCTTTGCCAGCAGCCTGTCCTATATACAGACGTGGACAAAATTGTTGGTACCCTTCCGTTAAAGGAAGAAAAAGCCACAATGGTCACTGAAATAACTTGAAACTGACAAAAGTAATAATAAATAAAAAAAATACTGAAAATGAACTAATGAAAATCAGACATTGCTTTTGAATTGTGGTTAAACAGAATAATAATTAAAAAAAAACCGAATTAAACTGGCCTGGACAAAAATGATGGTACCCCTAGAAAAGATTTAAAATAATTTGACCATAGAGACATGTTAAACTAAGGTGTGTCCTCTAATTAGCATTACAGGCTTCTTCAAACTTGTAATCAGTCAGTCTGCCTATTTAAAGGGTGAAAAGTAGTCACTGTGGTGTTTGGTATCATGGTGTGTACCACACTGAACATGGACCACAGAAAGCTAAGGACAGAGTTGTCTCAGGAGATTAGAAAGAACATTATAGACAAGCATGTTAACGGTAAAGGCTATAAGACCATCTCCAAGCAGCTTGATATCCCTAACAGTTGCACATATTATTCAGAAGTTTAAGGTCCAGGGGACTGTAGCCAACCTCCCTGGACGTGGCTGCAAGAGGAAAATTGATGACAAATTGAAGAGAGGGATAATGCAAATGGTAACCAAAGTGCCCAGAACAACTTCCAAAGAGATTAGAGGTGAACTCCAAGGTCAAGGTACATCAGTGCCAGATCGCACCATCAGTCGCTGTTTGAGCCAAAGTCGACCGAGGAGGACACCACTGTTGAAAGCAAATCATATAAAAGCGAAACTGGAATTTGCCAAAATGCATATTGACAAGCCACAGGGCTTCTGGGAGAATGTCCTTTGGACCGACGAGACAAAACTGGAGCTTGTCAGTTTCAAGTTATTTCAGTGACCATTGTGGGTTTTTCCTTCTTTAAATGAAGGGTACCAACAATTTTGTCCACATCTGTATGCCTGATCAGTCCCATCATGTATGGGGATTGCACTAACCCAGACCGCCCTGCTCTCTGTTGTCTCTGCATCAGCAGACAGGCACAGGGGTCCAGCTGCCTCTTCTGCTGTCCATGACTGGGACTCACTCAGCCCTGTGACCCACAGCCCTGACTGGAAGACTGATTCCCTGGTTAAGTCCAGTCACAAAATCAGGCTCTCCCAAGCTGGCAGAGGAGAGGGAGAGAGAGGCGGGGGGGGGGGGGAGAGAGAGAGAGAGAGAGAGAGAGAGAGAGAGAGAAGAGAGAGAGAGAGAGAGAGAGAGAGAAAGTGGAAGAAAGTCAAGGCACGTCAATTTTATTTGTATAGCACATTTAAAAACAACAGGAGTTGTACAAAAGTGCTTTCCAATCAAGGTAAATGAATTGATCATAAATTTAGATGAGAATAAAGACAATTAAAGGAAATAAACAACTTAAACAAATAAAATGAGTAAAAGTGGAAAGAATTCAAAAACACAACAGCATATGAATAAATACTGAAAACCTAAATAAAAAAGCAAAATAGTATTAAAAATAAATACTAAAAACCTAAATAAAAAAGCAAGTTAAAACAATTAAAAGTGATGTTAAACGAATAAAAGCAAAAAAGACAGATAAGCAAAATAACAAAAGTAATAAAAGGGAAATGTGTTCATGGATACAATAATATTGAAA
>NC_045162.1:17072123-17089623 GCF_900700415.2 Clupea harengus | reverse complement strand
TGAGAATATCGCAGCTCACACAGTTCTTACCCGTGCTGTAAAGACTCCCAGCAAATGGCCTGTTTTATACCCTCTTCCCCTTTGTCGGTCTGTCTCGTCATATCCCTCTGCTTTTCAGTTCAATACTCTCTCTTTGACCATCTCTGTCTCTCTCTCTCCGTCTCTCTCTCCCTCCCTCCTCTGTGATCTGTAATATGGCATTGGTCTTCACACACACACACACACACAGACAGACAGACAGACATACTCTCTCTCTCTCTCTCTCTCTCTCTCTCTCTCTGTCTCTCTCTCTCTCCTCTGTTCTTGGTTCTGTAATATGGCATTGGTCTTCACACACACACACACACGCACAAACTGACAGACATATATTCTCTCTCTCATTCTCTCTCGCTCTTTCTCTCTCTCTCTCTCTCTCTCTCCTCTGATGTTAGGTCTGTAATATGGCATTGGTCTTTACACACACACACACACAGACAGACAGACATACTCTCTCTCTCTCTGTCTCTCTCTCTCTCTGTCTCTCTCTCTCTCTCTCTGTCTCTCTCTCTCTCTCCTCTGTTCTTGGTTCTGTAATATGGCATTGGTCTTCCTGTGCTTTTCATGGCCCAGGCACGACTCTTTGACAGTTTTTTTCTCTCGCAGTTTCTCAAGGAGGGACAGCGCAACATGAAGAAAGGTTTCTCATCCTCCGTCAGTATCTTCAATGTCATCATCGCTTTACAAAATTGTAAAGCACGGACATGGCTCTCTTAAACAGTCGTAACAGCTCTATTAACGGTCTATGGCTAATCTATAAAGGGCCTTAGGTCTGCTGGTGGAGGATATGAGTGAATAAGCACGTAGCTGTGGCACAAACAGCTGATATTCTAATATCTATATGATAATGTGATATTAAATATAGTCTTTAAAAATACTGCATGACCCATTTAAGTGTTTCCATATGAACCTTATGAACCATGCAGAATAGAGGCACACCTATGTAAATCTGTGGTTAGAATTGATCACTTGACCACTTAGTGGCATCGCTGTTTACCTTCCCGTCAGCTGGCAGTCTAAGTTTCTGAGGCCAGTCCCTAGGGAGCCCTCATGGCCATAAAATCTGCTCTTTGCCAGTAGTATGAATCACACTGGACATAAAGTGATATCTATTTCACAGCCATTATTTATTTAATGCATCAAAATAGCTTAAAAAACCTGCATGGCCATTTCCTGTTCAAAGCGGCTTCGCTGTTGTTGAGTTTTGTCTTGACTGTCACTCCTCTGTCCTTGGAGAAGGGAGTCGATACGAGTTTAGTAAAGTGTGGCGCGGCGTCAGAGACGTGAATGACAGGTCTGAAAGATGGATGAGAGATGAAAGACGTTTGTGTTCTTCTTTCTGTCAGCCACACAGGTGAGTGCCTCAGAGCTGCAGGATGTGTTTCAAGAGACCTCCTCCAACATCTTCCAGATCAATGCTAATGGTGAGTATGTGTGTACTATTGTCTCTGTGTGTGTGTGTGTGTGTGTGTGTGTGTGTGTGTGTGTGTGTGTGTGTGTGTGTGTGTGTGTGTGTATAGTTGTGTGTGTGTTTTAGCAAGCTTTAGCATGACTGTGAGTGTTTTTGTCTCTGTGTGTGTGTGTTTCTTAACAAGCATTCACATGACTGTGTGTGTTTATGTTTGTGTGGCATCTGTTTCTAATTGTATTAATTTGTGTCTTTCATACCTGGTTTAGTTTTATGATGTGGGCTTCTTAATGCATATGTTTAATCACAGCTCTTTTATGACTCTCTCTCGCTCTCACTCTCTCACTCTCTCACTCTCTCTCACTATCTCACTCTCTCTCTCTTTCTCTCATGCATACTCCCCCTTCTCTCCCTCCTCTCTCTCTCTCACTCTCTCTCACTCTCTCCCTCTCTCTCACTATCTCACTCTCTCTCTCTCTCTCATGCACACTCCCCCTTCTCTCCATCCTTCTCTCTCTCTCTCCCGTTTTCTCTCTTCCTTTCCCTATGCCCCCCCTCTCTCTGTCTCTTTCTCTCTCTCTCTGTCTCTCTCTCTCTCTGCAGTGGTAGCGCTAGAGAAGAGCCTGCAGTCACTGGGCACATCCAGAGACACTGCTGAACTGCGACAGAGCCTGTAAGTTTAACTAGACAAGTTTGAAACATGCCAAAAAAAACTCCACCTCACAAAAACATGCACACATACACACTGAAACATGTTAAGACACACACACACCCCCACACCCACACACATGTTAGGCTTGGGCCAAGAAAGTTGAAAATGATGATGAGTTCATATTAATGTGGTGTGTAACAGAAGCTGTGTGTGGTGGCTGTCAGTCACTTATATGCCGTCGGTTCAGATCCGACACACATAGGCTGCCTCTGAACAGATGTAGTTCAGATGGACCCATTGAGTGCTGCAGCTCCAGTGATGTGCCACGCTGGCCTTGGTCATCCCACCACTGCTGTAGTTTGAAATGCCCCCTTTCTCTCGCATCCTTGGGCACCCGATCTTCCTTCCTGCGCAATATTGATTATTCACTTTTAATTGATTACTCTTTTACTTGATTGTTGATTGATTACAATATTGATTATTCTCTTTTACTCTTTTGAGCTGCCAGCAATGACCTAATTCCAGTCTGATGACAAAGCGGCCAATCTGAAATGACTGAACCTGTTTAAAATGCAATACACCTACCGTACCCACTGACATCACCAGCCTCAGTATCAGATACTCCCTCTCATAGCCGGAGATGATTTTCTTCCTTGTTTTGCCTGGCTGCTCACATGTGAAATCCACTGGCTTTCAGTACCAGTCTGTTTTCTGTCTCCCTGGCATCCGTGCATCAGTTC
Source organism: Clupea harengus (assembly GCF_900700415.2). Classification (NCBI taxonomy): domain Eukaryota; kingdom Metazoa; phylum Chordata; class Actinopteri; order Clupeiformes; family Clupeidae; genus Clupea; species Clupea harengus. The sequence goes on along the minus strand of NC_045162.1, from coordinate 17,086,787 downwards.
TGATGGTAGTGATTGTGAGGGATTGAGTACTCAATCTTATGCTTATATTTGACTGTGGATGACAGTTGAAGTGACATGTTTGAGTCTATTTCTGGCAGTGGCAGTTGCCCTCTCTGCATATATCATTAAAGTAGGTTTCACTGTGCAGAGCATGTCTACCATCCATCTAACACACAGTTACTGTTACTGCATTCCTGAAAACCTGAATGGAAAGTCAAATCTCTCTCTCCCATTCTCTCTCTCTCTCTCTCTCTCTGTTGCACTTTGTCTCATCCTCTTTACTCTAATGCATTCACTCTCTCTTTCTCTTCTCGTCTCCTTTTTCTGTCATTCTCTCTGTGTGTTCCCATCTCTCTGTGTGTTGATGTGAAGTTCTTAGTCTGCTCTGTCCTGTCTCTCTACTCTGTCCTGTCTCTCTGCTCTGTGTTAATGTGGAGTTCTTAGTCTGCTCTGTCCTGTCTCTCTACTCTGTCCTGTCTCTCTGCTCTGTGTTAATGTGGAGTTCTTATTCTGCTCTGTCCTGTCTCTCTGCTCTGTGTTAATGTGGAGTTCTTATTCTGCTCTGTCCTGTCTCTCTGCTCTGTGTTAATGTGGAGTTCTTATTCTGCTCTATCCTGTCTCTCTGCTCTGTGTTTTTCCTCCTCTTGTTTATCTCTCCTCATGTTTGACCTTGACCTGGACCGTTCTGTCTCCCCATGTGCCAGTTTTAATCCCCCACACCCACTTCTCACGGCTCGCCTCTCCCTCTCCCTCTCTTTCATCTCATTTTCTCTCCATATCTCTCCATCTGTCTATCCCTGTCTCTCTTCCCCTCCGTATTCTCCTCTCCTCATATTTCTATGTTAGTCTCTTTCTCTCACTCTCTTTCTCTCTCTATATATATATATATATACCACCTTTCTCACTCACCTGTTCATCTAACATCTCCCTCCTTTTTTCGTTCGTCTCCCTCCTTTTCCCGGTGTTGGCCCGCTCCGGTATGATTCCATTACGCTGCGTTTCCAAGGAAACCTCAGCAGTCTGGGGGTCATACCTCCCAGATGGCGCTGCGTCACCCAGAGGCATTGGCACCATGCCCCCCTTCCTCTCAGCAGGGTGGCGGTGGCAATGTGTCGAGCCGGTACCGGCGTCCAGCGCCCCCTCCCCGTCTCTCTGACAGGGCTTGGCAGTGCCCTGTGCCAGCGCAGCGAGGGCACATTTAAGACAGGCAGGTACAGTGGTGTGGAATGCAGAAGTGACGAGGATGGCAGACTTTTGGGTTCAGTATGCCAGCACGGGTTGCCATGGTGTGGTGATGTCAGAAGCGTGTGGAGTTTTATGGACACAAGAGTGCTTTGTTCAAAATCTGCCTTGCTTTGATATATTAAAAAAAAGCAAGAGATGAGATTATTTTATGACCTTTTTTCTCTCTCTCTCACTTTCTCACTTTTCCCCTTTTCCTTTGTATTGATAAGAAAGCCATCTGTGCTGATCGTGGCTTAAAGCAAAACCCTTCAGTCCTGCTGCTGACAGGAATTCACTCGGTTAATTGAATTTGACCCAGCTCCCTAATCAGGGAAGCGTACACGCCGCAGATCTAAGTGGATTATTCGCCCGCACCCTTTCTGTGGCATTGTCTCTGTTAGCCACATTAAGCATTCCAAGCCGACACGACCGTCCCGGACTTTCTCCAGGGATACCAGGTCGTCGGTTTGGTGTCTGTGTGTCTCTCTCTCTCTCTCTCTCTCTCTCTCTCTCTCTCTCTCTCTCTCTCTGTCTCTGGTCTCCCAGCTCTCCTCTAAGTTTCCCCCTGTCTCTGCGGGTTCCAGGAGACAGAAGGCACACCTTATGCTGCCTGAGCCTGGAAAATACACAACGAGTAGATGAAAGTGTTTACACACTACTTTAAATGTCACAAGCGGTTATCGAAGACACTCACAGACATTTGTGAATCAGCAAAGCCCGTAGACCCGGTGCCTGGGTTGAATACTCATGTTTGGAAAAGTGATGGACTTCATATTCTTGCTGATTTGCAGGACTTTGTGTGTACATGCATTATTATATAATATATTGCCATGGTAACAATCCCAAAATGTAATGCTTAGGCAACCTTTGTGTAACTATAAGTTATTGTTGTTTTGTTTATGCTTTTTCTCCCTAGCTAGCAATCACCAATAATAATAACATGGCAAATTATGTAAATATGACATTCAGGAGAAGGAGTGCAGCATGCCCATGACATCGTGATTGGCCAGATATACTGTACTTCTCTCATTCATGAAACACACGAGTGCATTGGTGCCTGGGGATTGCTCTCTCTCTCTCTCTCTCTCTCTCTCTCTGCTCTGTGATTAGTCCTACTGAACATTTATAAGAGAATGGGAAGTGTGACTGAAGTGAGAATGTGCTGACACTTCAGATTAGCCTCTAGTTATACTGTATCTCTCTAAGCAAATAATAAACATGAGATTTCCAAATGGCAACTCAGAATCTGCCTAGCTTGACTGCTGACAAGGCCCACTTAGCTGGCGGGAAAATTAGGCTAATTCCACATCTATTTAAGAACTCACCCAAAATTAATGGGCTGTGAAATACATTATTAAAAAAATGATATGTGCCAAATACACTTATGGTAAATGCTGAAAAATGCACCATGAATACTATTAGCTAAACTAAGAATATAGCTAATAAAATAAAGTCTAAATAAATAAAGTCTGAATTAATCCCCTATTTTAAATAAAAACCTATCCTTCTTCCCCCTCTAATTTGCTTTCTTAGTGCCAGCACATGTTTCAGTGATTATTTGGGCAATCCATTTCGTAAACCTCTTTCTATACAATTGTCTCCAGTTTACACATCCTCAACCCCAGGACAAGGTGGCAAGGTATTTACTGACTCTGACACAGTGATATTTTAGGCACAGATTGTTCATTAATAACCCAAATAGATGTTAACATGCATCTGGCAACATCTGGGTCAGATGCTGTCATATGACATACATATGAGCAGATTGCTATTACAAATGACTAGCTGTAAACATGTCATCCTGGTGCATTTAGTGTGGGGTTGCAAACATTAGGCGCTTTTCCACTGCAGGAACTCGGCCCCTAATCTGCCCTTTCAGCCTTTCTATTTCCATTGCGGTGCAGGAACTACGGACCTACCAGTAATGTTGCCTAATATTTTCCTCTTCAATCGCATCGGCAATTCCAAGCACGTCAAAATAATGACACATTTCTGCAGCGGCAGCTCTAACATTAGACCATTAAACCAGAGATTTTCTAGATAATCTTAGGAATAGCTCAAGGTCAAATCGACAGACATTTTGCTATGAAGTTGCTAACACTCGATTAAATGGCTTCATGGCAGCTGTAATTACTCTGATAAATGAATATACCAGCGCCACTTTGATTAATTAAAGCCTATTTTATACAGTAAGCATCAACCATCACTGCAAGCACCACCCAGCCATTTCAGGGCCGCATAGAAGTACCTTCTCTGGAGCACCTAGTTATTTCGCCCTCGCAAACGGCCCTGAAACAGGTCCTATAGCAGTGGTTCCTATAGTGGTAAACCGAACCAAGTTACCGCACCCTTATTTATGCTTAATTAAATGTTTGAATATGTTCATACATCATATGCGTCAACTCTAGAGACATAGTCATATTGGGCCTCTAGAGAGTCATATTGGGCCTCTAGGGAGTCATATTGGGCCTCTAGAGACAGAGTCATATTGGGCCTCTAGAGAGTCATATTGGGCCTCTAGAGAGACATATTGGGCCTCTAGAGAGTCATATTGGGCCTCTAGAGAGACATATTGGGCCTCTAGAGACAGTCATATTGGGCCTCTAGAGACAGAGTCATATTGGGCCTCTAGAGAGACATATTGGGCCTCTAGAGACAGAGTCATATTGGGCCTCTAGGGAGTCATATTGGGCCTCTAGAGAGTCATATTGGGCCTCTAGAGAGACATATTGGGCCTCTAGAGACAGAGTCATATTGGGCCTCTAGAGAGTCATATTGGGCCTCTAGAGAGACATATTGGGCCTCTAGAGAGTCATATTGGGCCTCTAGAGAGACATATTGGGCCTCTAGAGACAGTCATATTGGGCCTCTAGAGACAGTCATATTGGGCCTCTAGAGAGACATATTGGGCCTCTAGAGACAGAGTCATATTGGGCCTCTAGGGAGACATATTGGGCCTCTAGAGAGTCATATTGGTTTTGATATGAGCATCAGAACCTATGGGTTGTCATTTGTGTATATGAATGATTCAAGATTAAAAGTACCTTTACAAACTTACGACAGCATGGCCACGATAACATGAGCTGGAGATGGTTGAAGGCTGACTGAAGGTCATTCAGGGCACTCACATCATGAGCCCTATCCTCGTCCACTTGGAGCTCAGCTTCTGCCTGAGTGCTCTGTTCACAGGAAGTGCATACCTTGAATGCTACATTTGTAAAGCAGAGTTTACACTGATCTTAAGATGGCTCTCTGTTCATGCCTCATTATCTACAGCTAGAACAACTTCACCTGTTCTGCTTCGCATCCACAAGTTTGTGTGTACAATACATGTCTGTTTCAACTGTGGTGTGGTGTGTTTGTTTGTGTGTGTGTGTGTGTGTGTGTGTGTTTTCTCGTACATACAATATATGTGCCACACTATGCGCCTCCTGCATGTTTCATTGTGTATGTGGCCTGTTTCTGTGTTAATCTGAATGTTTCTGAATTAATCTGGCATTTAAAGCCATCTTCGCCCCCCCCCCCCCAACACACACACATACACACCCCAAACCTGATCTCATTGTTAGAGGATATCGTCAGATGTGGTTTTAGCTAATTGATTCTTAGCTTGCACGCATTCCATTTGCATAGTAATTAATTTGCTTTGTCCTCTGTGCCAGACAGGGGTTTTCAAGGCTGACCCAATACTTACATCCATCCTTTTCCTAGCCACTTGGCCCGAGCTCTCCTCTTCTCTCTTCAACTCTTTTCACGTCTCCTCTCCAACTCCTCAGATCCTCTATCTCACATGTCCGACCCCCCCGTGACCTGCTCCCTTTCATGTACGGCTCAGGCAGGTTTAAAACATCAGCTGAATGTGAACTAATCATTCTGTGGGGACAATACAGTGTGATTGGGCAGGCCACACGAGCCTCATCTAATGCACTCCTGGAGCAGGAGGAGGAGGAGGAGGAGGAAGAGGAGGAGGAGAGCCAGGCCATAATGGTGCATCTGGACGAAGGACAGAGACGCTTCAGAGTGCCACGGTCTGCCGCCTGCCCAGGAGCTCACACCGCAGGAGGGCAATTAAGCCAAGCCTGCCCCCCCCCATTCTCTGGCCCCAACTACAACCACCCCCTCTGCACACAATGGAGGGAAATATACAATCAGCATGTGGAGCTTCACGTCAGTGTGTGTGTGTGTGTGTGTGTGTGTGTGTGTGTGTGTGTGTGTGTGTGTGTGTGTGTGTGTGTCTACCCTTGAGATCGGTGTGGGCGATTATGACTAACACATGCGGTATGGTGATGAGGTCGTCAGGCAGAGCGGTGCTGGGCTGATCAGTGGGTGGACCGAAGGGCTCCAGCACAGCATGGTGTGCCCAGTCACTGCGTCCCTTCAGGTGTCAGTATGGAAGGGGAAATAGTCACTCGCCAGCTATGTGTGCTTGTTGTTGCAATCAAACAGGAGTTGCAGCTCAATAAGTTAAAAGTGATCCATTGTCAGTACAACACATTGTAGTTCTTGACATGTGCAACTTGCAAGAAAAGCTGTTAGAAACTCAAACGTGAATGAAGCTGATGGAGACGTAGCTGCTTCACTGAAAGCATACTGTAGGTCATCAGTAACTTACCAAATCTCTCTTAGAATATCTCACTGATCTTCATCATCTAACACCTGCATGAATATCATATTTTGAAGTGATCAAGTCCAATAAAGAGATATGTATCACCTTGGATAAATTAAACGATGATGATGTCTCTCTCTCTCACACACACACACACACACACACACACCAGTTGTGGGGAGGAAATGGAAAAGTCGCACATTTCTCACTAAGAGGGCCACTGTCCACCAGGCTGGGTGAAGATCCCATCAAACACATCAGAGAGAGCGAGAGAGAGAAGTGACTAATCTGCTCATCTTTTTTCTCTCTCTCTTAACACAGACATTTGCTCAGAGCTGCTGAAAAAGGCCCTTTTCTAAGTAACGGAACGTTAGAAATGGGAGAACTGAAACGAAATTGCTGAGGACAAACTTTGAACTCATTATCAATCCTATGAAAGTTCTGCAGATCTGTGTAATTGATTTAACACTGCAGGAAAGGGGGCTGGCGTTAGAGGCATGTGGGGGGGGAGGGGGGAAGTGTTATGAGGAGACTGTTGCTGAGCTGAAGATGAACTGCTAGCTCAAAAAAGAAAAAGAAAAAAAAAACTCCCGCCCACCATCTTGAGTTGAGCCTTCAGCATGAAGTGTAAAGTCGCCTCTGCTGTCATGCATCTCATCCACCCCCCTGCTTCCTGCTCCCCTGGTACGTGTAATTATGCCCACGCGTTCTGTGTGCGTACACTCGCACATATGGCTCACGGTGCACTACTGCTACTCACACAAAGGTATATTCATTTAGTTGGATGGGGTTTTCCTCTTGTATGCTGTGTTGTAAGTATACCACCCTTCAGGATGTTGTACTGGGGCTTTAGGGTGGTGTAGGGTGTTGTACCTGGGCTTTAGGGTGGTGTAGGGTGTTGTACTGGGGAAAGAGAAGAGAAATATTTGAATTCTTTTATATTAAAGCTGTTCCTAAATCACCATTTAAAAAAGCTGAAAGATAACTGAGATGGTTATTCAGGTTGGCAAGCCTGATAGGCTAGGTGAGGCTCTGTTTGTGTGTGTGTGTGTGTGTGTGTGTGTGTGTGTGTGTGTGTGGACAGCTCTTCTTTGAGATGGTCCCGTGGCTGTCTTCATCTGTGGGTACTTTTCCACTTGACTGCTTTTGCTCCTCTCACCCCCCCCCAGACAGAGTTACAGTGACATGCCACTTCCTCCCAAATGCACCAAAGATGTCCATCCCCCACCTCCCCCCCACTCCACACACACACATCACAAGCTTTTCCTTCACCCGCCCCTTAAAATCAATATTTGAGTCCATGTTGGGATCCTTACAAGGCCTGCATATCTCTGGGGACAGCAGTGGCAGCAGCAGCCAGTCTTTCATTTACTCTCTTCTCTGGGAGGAGGAGAGCCTGCTGAAGGCTTTAAGGCTGAGATTCGTCTGCACCGCATCCTGGCACTAAATCAATGCCCTTACGTGGACCTCTTGTGACCTGGCTGGATTGAAAGTGGGGTGCGCTTTTTTTATTGTGAGATTATATTTGTATAGAATTCTCTGACCCTTTGCCCTCTGTGGGTGTAAATACTGGGTTTCCTTGTTAACTTCAAGTCTTTCAAGCCAAGTTCAGTCTTAAACACACACACACACACACACACACACACACACACACTTAGATGTCTACTCTAACCTACTACCCCTTATGCACCCTGTTCACCTCTGAATTTTCACAGAACAGCTTCTCTCCAGATCATTCCTGATACAAATATACACATAAAACAAATACAAATATACACACACACACACACACACACACACACACACACACACACACACACACACACATAACAAGTATACTTATGCCTATTTGCCCATCCTGTATGTCCCTCAAAGCAATGCTGTGACCTCTGCAACACCTCTTATCTCCTGCTGGCCTTGATTGGCAGGTCCTCACAGGAAGTCCCCTCCACTGTGTCATGCTGGAGGCTTGTAGTGTGGCAGAGATCTTTGGGCCTGTGTATATGGGACAGACAGAAACTTATTGCACAAGCAGTCGACTTCTGTCAGACAGTCGTTACTATTGATTCTCTTAATTGGCTGGGCCTAATCTGTCCAATGGGAATACACAGTACAGCGGTGTGGCCTTGGAAAAACTGCTGTGAGCAAATTGCTGCCATGTCTGGAGATGTTTCTCCCAGGTTTGTGCTCCTCAATAGGACTGCACTGCCTTGAAGTTTTCTGTTTTCTCTTTCTCTGTCCTTCCTAACCTCCTCTCTCTCTCTCTCTCTCTCTCTGTCTCTCTCTCTCTCTCTCTCTCTCTCTTAGACATTCCATGCAGCAGCAAACTAACAAAGTCATCACAAGCACAAGTCAACTCATCAAACAGCTGTCTGATATCATCAGCAGCTCCTCACGGGTAACTACCAAAATGTCCTCTTCACCTTGTCCACCTGACCATATGTTTTTTTTTTTATTATTATCATTATCAGCATTACTGCTGTCATTTCCACAGCTATGTTTGTTCCTCCAGGGCCACCATATTCCCCCTTCATCTTCTCTATGGTGCAGTCAGAGATAAAATATATCTAAAATGATTGTTATTTTTATTGGTCTGCAGCAAGACCGGCTGCGGCTGACCAGGCTGAAGACAGAACTGTCCGAGTCAGTGCAACGCTATGGGGACCTGCAGAAGGTACAGATGGATACGCCTCTCACTCACTCACTCACGTACAGAGAAATATTTTCTTCTTTACTTTTATATACATTATCTTACTCTATCTAATATATAATATACTGTAAGCACGAATGCCTTAAGCTGGGGATGCTGTCATTTGGTTTCGAGCTCACTTATTTCAAAGAGCTCTCCAGATGTTTGACTTCTCTGTTGAAGTCATTAGTGCTTCGATACACGATTGCAATTGCACTTTCGTTGTTGACACAGCACACCTACTCAGGCACAACAGCAAATAATGAATTACGCGTTACCAAAAATGATCTTAGTTCAACCTCAGTTACCTTAGTCAACTTTAGTTCTACATATCTCTTCTTATAATATGCATGTAAAAAATTTGATTTTGTACTAAGCAAAATGATTGTAAAAGAAAATCGTAATAAGCAAGAATGGCGTGTACTGTCCCTAATGCTTTTAGTGCCTGTAGTGCTTTCTAGAAACAATGTGTGGTTGCAAAGTAATGCTCGTTTACCCTTTTTAGGAAAAAGACCAAAGATTTCAACATTTTAGCATATGAATGAACACTCGCTGGGAATGGTACACAATGTTATGTCATTAGCAACCTACCTGTGGCTGTGTGGGCCACAGTTTTACTTCATGCATGCGTCTCCTCTCAACCTGTGTAGTCTGTATTAACATGCTAATGCCTATTCTCTCTATTCCATCAGAAAATTGCAGACCGTTCGAGGGCACTACTCCCCCCGGCACAGAAAGACAGGAAGTTGGTGAGTTCATTTCATATCCCTCTCCAGCTGTGGGCTTTAGTCCACCAAGCTCTTTGTTACATTGTGAAGCTAGAGGAACTCACTCAGACGTTCGGTAGACATGATTCTTTGTGTACAAAAAAAACTCTTATTCAAGATTGTTCCAGGTGGTAGTGGACGAGTTATTAGCAATATTTTCTGTTTTAAACAGAGTAAGCACAGGGGCGGTATTTTCTTTTAAGGGCTTATGGGTCGGAAATGGAGCTGTTATAAGAGACTAATAACTGCTATCCATCAATTGCTTTCCAAAGGACAGTGGCCCATTAGATAGAGAAAAAAACATCAGCAGATTAGTTACTGTTGCAATCCACGTGTGCTCTTTCCAGTACTGACCGCACTAAACATTGTACATAGGCTATAGAATAACTGCACTGTATTGGGAATGTGTCATTAAAACACTTGTAGTTCTGTATCATCACCATACGCTTTCCCATGTGTCCAATTTTTTATGTAATATCTGATGTGCCATATCAACAGAGTGCCATCAGCCAATTACACCCAAATGTAATGTCCTGCCCAACTCTAAATCCCAGTACCCACACATTCCAACTAAAGTGGAGTAATTTCCAGCTAGCAGCGGTGCTTTCATACATCACCACTCATGTCTGAAAATCTTGCAGCATTAGTTCAAGTTGTCCATCACATTATTCCATGTTGCTCTGTTGTGGAGGAGAGTTGTGAGTTCACACATTGACAGGCCAATGCAGCAACATGACACCAGGAATCATAGGACTGCATATGGATAGTATGTATTGCAATCACAGCCAAAGGTTTTTATTTCAGTGGTGTTGGTGTGGTGCGGAATGGTTTGAACACCCTTTAAATTAGTCACTTGATAATTATGTGTAGGCAATGTTTTTTTGCTAACCATGAAAACATATCACGTAAATATGAGCTTATTTTATAGCATATATATCTACAAACAGTATTCATACAAATCACCAACACTATTTCAAATACTGTGCTGCCCAAACATCCTTTCAGAATGGCAGTGTTTTTGTCTCAGAAGTGATTTGAGAACTGAGGGCAGGGCAGTGCAGTGCCAGAACACAGACGCTACAGTATACTAAAGTGGAGGCAACACTATGCTAAAGCGGATGCTACACTATGCTAAGGCGGATGCTACACTATGCTAAGGCGGATGCTACACTATGCTATAGCGGATGCTACACTATGCTAACGCGTATGCTACAGTTTGCTAAAGCAGATGCTACAGTATGCTAAAGAGAACAGAGAGTGCAAATAGCAACATCTGGAATCACATGGCTTTATGTTATCCAAACGTTTTCCTCATACATCATAAATATGTAAACTAGCAATAAACATGTTCCTCATATAACATCAAAATGGACATATAAAGTTGTTGTCTCTGTAGATAGGATTAGATTATATATAAATATATATAACTCCATGTCTCAGACCCTATGTTGACATCTGGCTTTAAGTCTTGCAGTCCATGTAATTAGACCAAGACTGGAATGCCTCCTATTATTTTCATAGTCCCTTTGGTCACACTCAACTCCACCTGTCCATCATCAGACTAACGCTGCCATGTCATAAACCACAGTCTCGACACTGTATGTAATGAATGATGCCATGTTCTCTCATCCTTCATTATGACAGTTCATTTCCAGTACTATAACAGTGTCACGTTACCATCATCACTAAATGTCACAATAGCTTTCATAATTATTGGAAGTTGAGCTGTCATGATATCAAATATCAATATTAGACATCAAGATAGCAGCAATCATGGCCTTACTACCTCAAGCTTACCGCTTCTCTCCGTGTCCACATATTTGCAGTAGCATATGCAACCATGGAAACACTAGGTTTGCTGCCCACTCCCCCCTAAATTTAATGAAGGACAGAAAAAGATCATAGAGCACCGTGCTTTCGAATCTTTGATACACATATGCATCACACCATACATGCATGCATCTGCTCGCACTAATCACCAGTTGATGCATGAAAATCAAATTGAATCAACTAAATCAACTAGGTAAAATGAAAGTAGGTGTGTAGTCTAAGTATTAATTGCTAATCTAATATAAAAAAATAAGAACAGCCACTCATGCTATTGATTGATCAGCTTTGGCCCAGTTGCACCATCAAATTCAATTAAAATAAAGTCTTTGGCACTTTGATGCTTGGACAGGATTTGAGATTTAAATTGAGATTTAAAACGTCCTACAAAATCCAACTTAAAGACCTAAATGTACCTAAATTCGCCTAAAACTACTACAACCCCCTTCCCCAGAGCGCGCACACACACACAGCTGGGCATGAACAAACGAAGTGGCAGTTAAACCGCATGTTAGTATCACATTCATTTATGAAGTTCTGCTTTTTTGCGGGTCTACCTTCAGAACTGTTCTCACAGAGCACTGGAATTGCGAATGGGAGTCAGAGAGTCGCTTTCACACCTTTGACATATCTCTTTTTCAAATATTAACGCATCCATTTGAGTGCTGACAAAGGCTTAAATACTTAATTTCTGCTGAATGAATTTTTATCAAGGCCTTTTTTTTTTTGAATGACGGACTTAGGAGCCAGCGCAATCTTATGTAACAGTGATTACGTTCTATTGACTAAAGAGTGTTCGTTGGAAGAGGATGGGAAATCATGAATACGAGCTTTACCCAGAAGTCCTCCCCCATTAGAAGTGATTTATCTCCATCTCCTCCGTGTGGCTCAGTGCTGCTCCTGCACGGGGGGATTTTCGTCAATGGGACTCTTTCAGTGACTCTCAGGGATTTGAAATCCTTCTACAGGAGCTATTTTCTTACCCGTTTTTCACAAACTGTCTTACTGGGGTTTTTCTGCCTTGCAAAATGTATGTGTGACCCCCTCTGTGAATATTTCTCTCCCTCTCTGTCTATCTCTCGCTCTCCATTTGTCACACACACACACACACAGATACACACACACACACACACACACACACACACACACACACACACATTCACTTTTAATGTGTGTCTCATGTAATTACTATATTTGTTGTGTACACGTGTATTAAATGCTGTGTCTCTTGCACAGTGTTTACTGATTGAAAAAAAAAAGATCCGTTTATTTTGATAAAACCATTTATTCGATTGATCATATCTTCCATGTTGATGGGGTAGGCATAAGGGATGGGAGTTAAAACAAGCACAGCAGTTAAAAATGTGAGCATTTCAAATCGATCATTTTGACCGTGAATAGTGGAGAGGTTATTCACCCAGTCCTCTTTGTGTCTTGCTGGGGTCATTATTCTCTGCTTGTGTTTAGCAGAAGGATTTTGGCTAGCGATTCATTTCAAAGGGTTTCCCCTCATTTGCCCCGGAACAAATAGGCAGAAAAACACCCTGTTGTTTTGGAGACGCTTGGGAAAGAAGAAAGAAGTTTCCTCCTTAAATTACCTCAGCCTCTCCCGAGTCAACGGGGCGGCCACTGGCACCACCTCCTGAGCCGTAGCTCAACTTTACAGGCCGCTGCCAGTGGAAGGAGCCGATGTCTCTTGACAGAGTAGCTGTGTTTATGCGCAGATAAATGATGCCATTTGCAATGAGCGGGATGCCCCTGACAACGAGGCAACAAGCCCTCAAACTTTAATTTCAGCATGACCCTAAAAGACAGCGAGAAAAAGAGAGAGAGCGGAGAGAGAGAGAGGAAAGAGAAGGTATAGAGAGAGAAGAATGTAGATTGACAAGGAAAAAGTGCATCTCTGTATCTCTCTCCGTGGGACTGGACTGGTGCGGTGAGTCATGCTTGGAAGTGCTGAAACAATAGGCGCCTTGGGGGCCCTGCCACCGCCATACATATGCAATTAGAAAATTAACAGATCAATGCTCCGCTCTCGCGCTGACCCTCTCCCACGTATCAGCACAGCGGCCCCACTCAGACGGAACGAGATCCACGCTGTACGAGGAGGCATCAAAAGCCAGCGCTGCGCGCTCACGACAAACATAAATGAATGATAATGTGCGTCTGTTGTTGAATATGCAAGCGGTGCTGATGAGAGGTGGTTGTTTGTTAGCCTGAGCGGCATGACTCACAGGTCGTCACAGTGAGAAGATGCTGAGAAGTTTGTTCTGTACTTCTGATAGGAACTCCTCCATGTTTTTTTGCATAACAAGTACATGATAAGCCTCGTTACAGGATTCCACTGCTGTAGTTTGTCCTACTGACTTTCTACATTTAGCTGGAGATAATTCTGTTGTGTACAGACAAGAGTCTAGATGACATGCTATTGGCGCTATTATGAAACAGGTTTGATTCATCTATTTATCGGTGTGTGTGTTTACGTGTTTATGTGTGCGTGTGTGTCTCCCTGTGTATTCTAGAGTCCACAGACGCCGTTTGCCGAGCTGAGCGAGGAGGGGGCGTTGTTCGGCATGGCTGGAGGCGTGGAGGAGGAAGGGGCGCAGGCCTTCCTGTCGGAGATCAGCGAGGAGGATGTGGAGGCCCTCAGGCAGAGAGAGGAGGCTCTGCTGCAGATAGAGGTAAGGGCCCCGGCCCACCCAAACACACTCCCTCACACATCTCACCATAAGGACAGAGAAGCTGCTGGATCTGCCCTCTGATAATGTACACCATCACTAGGAAACGCTTTTCACTCCGCTGGCTTTTGATAGCAATGCTGCCCATCTAACTAACTCTACACTACTATACTCTACTAAACTCTACACTACTCTACTCAATACTGGTCTACACTACTTTATTGTGCTTTATGCTACTTTACTCTATGCTATAATACTGTACTCGACTTTACTCTACTCTACTCTACTCTACTCTACTCTACTCTACTCTACTCTATCTCTACTCTACTCTACTCTACTCTACTCCGCTCCACTCCACTCCACTCCACTCCACTCTCACACACACTCCACTCCACTCCACTCTACTCCACTCTACTCTACTCTATTCTACTTTACTCTACTCTACTCTACTCTACTCTATTCTACTTTATTCTACTCAACTCTACTCTACTCTACTCTACTCTACTCTACTCTACTCTATTCTATTCTACTCTATTCTACTCTAACCTACTCTACTCTACTTTATGCTACTCCACTCTATTTTATGCTACTTTACCCTATTCTGCTCTACACTGCTTTATGCTAATCTACTGTACTTTATGCTACTCTACTTTAATGTGCTACACTCTGTTACTCTACTTTACTCTGCTGTACACCATGTTACTATACTCTACTCTGCAATGCATGATCCATGCTGATATTAGTAGCATCACCGATGGCAACACTTAATGTTGAGCATAATGTGTGCCCTGGGCCATTCCCCTTTGAAAAACAGGTCTATGCTGTTACAAAGTAATATGCATCTCAGGGATTTGCAGGAATTGTGATTCAGAT
>NC_045162.1:17039623-17059623 GCF_900700415.2 Clupea harengus | reverse complement strand
GGTGTGTGTGTGTGTGTGTGTGTGTGTGTGTGTGTGTGTGTGCGTCAGCACTGTGTTGCTTTGGGCAGCTACACACCACAGAATGCATCTCAAGGTGGTGGAGCTGATGTCTGTTTATGTTCTCTCTGCTTTACATTCATGTCACATAATAGCACATTTGGGATGAGCTCATGCATTATTATACAAACTGGTCATTCCAACTGGTCCAAAAAAGGGCATTGCACTTGTATGTGTTTTGCACTCCTTCTCTCTGTATTTACCGTGTGATACCGGTGAGCATGAGTTGTGCTTGTAGCCAACTCCCTGCGTGCTGGTGTCAGAGGTCAGCCGCTTCTAAATGAAAGGTTTCTCGCTTGACTGTGTCCACAGAAAGACATCCTAGATGTGAGCACCATCATGAAGGAGCTGGCCAGCATGGTGCACGAGCAAGGAGACGCCATAGGTAAGGCACATTCTTCATGTGTGTGTGTGTGGGGGGGAGGGGGGGCTTTGTGCGTGTGTTCGTGTGTTCGTGTGTTCGTGCATGTGTGTGGGTGGCTTTGTGTGTGTGTGTGTGTGTGTGGCTTTTCCTGAGCCAGTGTCACAGGATGTACAGGTAGGGAAGAAAGATAAGAACTGCAGTTGTGACTGAGAGGAAATGTGATGAGAAAAAAAACACACACACACACACACACACACACACACACACACACACACACACACACACACAGACACACACACACACACACACACACACACACACACACACAGGATACTCATAGGCAGCAGACATGTGCAGAGGTGCAGAGAGGATGATTTTGTGAATATTTATTTTCTTAAATATTTTCTCCTCATGATAAACTCCATGTGACTATATTTGTGAGAGTCTCTGTGTGTGTGCAAGGGGGGCTCTCACATTCAGTGTGTGTGAGTGTCTTTGCTCTGACTGTTTTTCTCAATCACTCAAAACCATTTATACAAGCAGCACTACAAAATGTACTGCCTGCAAAAGCCTGTAAAAAGCCTGTAAAAGCCTGAGCCTGTAGCTCAAAACACTTAGTTTATGTCTCAAAAGTAGATATACATGTCTGCAAACATGACAGTGCCATCAGAATGAAAAGGTTTTTCGCCAACATGCTTCGCCATGTTGTCAATGTAACAGTGAACCCTGGAAGTCTGTCTGTATCTCTTTCATTAACAATAATTGATAATTATAACTTGTCTCCAACTAACTCAATGATATGTTGTATAAGTTGAATGTTATCCATGTCACTAATTTCAACATAACAAGCTTCCAATTGGTTGTATACTGTAAGAATATAGTCGAAGGATGTAGAAAATAACATGAAAGAAACCGGACAAAACCCTCATTTACAAGAAATGTTCTTGCATGCCACAAACCAAGTCATTTTACAGTATAAAATCACAAGACTGATGATCATAGACTTTTACAGTTACCTTCATTCAAAAAAATGAATGCAATGACGAACAGTAACCAACCGTTTTCCCTGATGGTGTTTGTGTGGCAAAAGATTCCTTTGACCCAAATGACTGCACATAGTAATTTGGCATGCTGCTCCTTACAAAACCTCTCACACTCTGAGGGATGACATCACTGATCCCCAGGAGGGTAAGATGTTGTGTGCTGTTATGCCTGATGGTGAAATATGACTGGACACCTTGTTTTCTGACATAAGGACAATAATGTTACTGTATATTTCACTCATGCTGACCTGGCACACCCACTCTGGCTCATGACCCATGACCCTTTAGACACATTTCCTGCATTTGGACATATGCCTCAACATCAAAAGTAAATTATCAAGGTGCCGAAGGCAAGTATTTAATCAAATTAGCAAACGTTAAAGAAGTAAATAGATACGTTGTCACTGAAACTGATGAAATATATGTTGGACAAACAATGAAACTGATGAATTATGTGTATGACAAACAGTGATACATGGTTTAACCATTTTGCATGTCATGACACAATGAATACATGCCTAGATCTTTTGGGGGATATGACCATTCAACAGGAAAGCTGCATAATACATGTTGATCAACATGATTCATGCAATCGATAATATGAGTAACTGCAGACAATAGCAGACTCATTGCAACTCATTTGCATGATTTTTAATCGTGATCATTTTTCAAAACAATGGGTAATGGCTGTTATCATGTGCACAAGTGACCAGATGATGTAGACGTTAAACAAGTAGTTTTGAGAATTCTAAAGAAATGCACCAAAGCCACAGAGGAAAACTGTAATCACTCACTTTGCCTCATAAACTATAAACCTCATAAACTAGAATATTATTCCCAGATGCAAGAGGTCCACTTTTGTTGTACCTGGTATCTCAGGACTGTGTTCTTCTCTGGTCACACGTGTATAATTAATCCTGCACGCCTCTGACTGTTGTACAGTAGGACTGTATTCCTGAAGGAGACTTAAGAATGGATTTTGAAGACTAACAACCTTTACCTGCCCTTCATGAAAGTCTTACATTTCACACCGGAGCAACATCTTTCCCCAGAGAGGGAGAGAGGGGGAGACAGAGAGAGTGAGAGACAGAGAGAAAAAAGAGAGAGATAGTAAGGAAAGAATAACTGAGTTAGGGCTAAATAGTAGAAGACAAACTGAGTAATGTAGCGTTTTTTGGCCATGAACTTTTTTACATACCCAAGGCACTTAACATTTATGAGGGAGAACGACCAGACATTGGAGAATGATTAAAACTTATGACGAATAAAACAGCGATCTTTGGGTAACTTTTGTCGAGTGGTTAATTATGTCCTCTCAGCTTCACGGCCACAGCGCATAAATCCAAAGGCAAAGATATAATTAAGCACATTACTGATCCACTTTGCCCTTTCTGAAACAAGGTTTGGGAGAGAACGAGAACATTTGAGCTTTATCATTGTAATGGTCAAAGCCCTCCTCTGTCCTCCATATCCCCCACCCCCACCCCCACCCCTCTCTCACACACACACACAAACACACACACACACACACACACACACACACACACACACACACACACACACACACACACACACACACACACCACCCCTCTCGCTGTTCTGTCTCTCCTTTCTGTTCTCTCTTAGACACAGAAATCCGACTATCAGTAGAAAATATAAAGCATTACCACTATTTCTCCCAAACCCTTACTATTAATGAAAAAGAGATAAGATAGGTGTGTGTGTGTGTGTGTGTGTGTTTGTATTTCCAGTCCTACATGGCTATGCATGGTGAAAAAACAATGGTGTGAGAATTTTTCCTGCTAATTCTATCTGTTGTCTAGGTTATTGATCCTTTTTTTGTAATTGTTGGGAAAACCTTTTTTCCAGCTGCAGACAAAGCAGCTGTCCTCCCTTCTCCTCCAAACACCTGAGGTTATTAGTGCGATGGCTCGATCGGAAGCAATTACACTATTGCTCTCCATAGGTTTTATCTCTGTGATTGCTCGAGCACACAGCATTGTGAAGCAATGTGTTCTTGCTCAAAACAATATTGCTCTTCTCACATTTCATCTTTGTTATTCCACCCATTTTTTGCAGTGCTTCTGCTCCTAGCGTTTTATCGACACCGCTCCAACTCTGACATGTCCTTCCTAATCCCGTGAATTTTATTGATCTTTTTTCCCATTAAAATGTGTGGTTGAACGTTCACCTATTGTTACATTACTCGCCCTGCAAGCTGAGCACTAGGTAGGCCGATGATCTATGATCTATAATCTTGCATCTCACCCTCGCCTTAACGTTCACATATTTGGCTGGCAATCAGAGGTTTTCCTGAATCTTAAATCAAAGATTTAGGCATAGCTGGCGAACTAGTAACCGATAGAGTGCAGAGTCAGACACTTATAATAACATTTATGAGCCTGTCAGTGGCGAAAACAATCAGTTTACTTTGACACAGATGCTTCCCCCGTGGGATTACATTGTGTAACTATTTGTTCTAACTCAATACTGAACCAATTTTGATTGTTAATTGTCCTTGGACAAAAAAATATCTAAAAGTAGGGCCCAGGTTAAAAAATCCTGAAGTTTCACTTGAAGTTACCTGATTTAAGTTTTAACATATCAGGCGACTACTATCTAACTAAAGGTGTTACGGATCTACTGATGTTAACTGGTGTAACTATGTGCTTAACTGCGAGCAGAACTCTCTACACTGCATTATAGCCTATGTGTTCTTCTGAGGCATTGTGTGCACGAGCCTCAAAGGTATTATTGTTGGGCTATAGCATATGTAGTCATGGTTACTCGTCTATATGTAGTCATGTTTACTCGTCTATATGTAGTCATGGTTACTCGTCTATATGTAGTCATGGTTACTCGTCTATATGTAGTCGTGTTTACTCGTCTATATGTAGTCATGTAGCCTGATTGAGTGGGTTACTCGTCTGTATGTAGTCATGGTTACTCGTCTATATGTAGTCATGTAGCCTGATTGAGTGGGTTACTCGTCTGTATGTAGTCATGGTTACTCGTCTATATGTAGTCATGGTTACTCGTCTATATGTAGTCATGGTTACTCGTTTATATGTAGTCATGGTTACTCGTTTATATGTAGTCATGTAGCCTGATTGAGTGGGTTACTCGTCTGTATGTAGTCATGGTTACTCGTTTATATGTAGTCATGTTTACTCGTTTATATGTAGTCATGGTTACTCGTCTTTATGTAGTCATGTTTACTCGTCTATATGTAGTCATGTAGCCTGATTGAGTGGGTTACTCGTCTGTATGTAGTCATGGTTACTCGTTTATATGTAGTCATGGTTACTCGTTTATATGTAGTCATGGTTACTCGTCTATATGTAGTCATGTTGCCCGATTGAGTGGGTTACTCGTCTATATTCAGTCATGTAGCCTGTGATCAATTTGCTGAACTTTACGTATAAGCTAGCCTCCATAACATCAAACAGTTTGCATTGGGGAAATCGAAGGAATTGAGGGGTAGACAATTGTTAAATGCAGTTAGATGTTATGGTGGTAGAAACAAAGAAACTCTTGCAAAGAAGCTTAGTAGCCTAATATCACTGTGAGTGTAGCCAAGTGAAAGGACTGCTGCATGTATCCCAAGCGCAATGCAAGCCGAAATCGCTAATCAATACACAAAATAAAATCAACTCAGCAACAGACCAGGCAGCCCAAAGTAACCAGTGACAGGCTACACCAGCAAAGAAATCAGCTGGTAGTTTACTGTAAGCCTGCCATTACATTTTGCATCAGTTGTCTTAGACTACTTATTTACACATTTTTAACATGGGCTACCTGTGATATTAAAAGGACAGGCACCAGGTAACCTCAACATTTAACATTCTCCTAAGTTAATATGGGCGTGTTCAAATTCTCAAAGATGTGGCTTTCTTTAGTCTCTCAGTGTATTATTGGATAAATCCGCTACATCCCAATAAAAGGTTTAGATTTTTCAACAGTGAGACTTTTGTCCCTACCTTAATTTACACTTATTGTATCAGCAAATTCAGTGACATTGTGTGAAGTAATTGAGCGCCTCAGCCATAACCACTGGCCGGCTTTTTCAGCAGCCTCCTTCCTCAGTTGCATCTTAAGAAGGGATCATTAACTCAATAAAGTAAACAATACGATCACATTTAGAATACAACACCATGTCTGGGGGCGTATTCCAGAAAGTGGGCTTTGTTAAAACTTAGTTTTTAAACTTAGTGTTAATCCTGAGATGGGTGAAACTCTGTTTTTTCCATTCCAGAAAGAGAGGTAACTCGAACTTTGGGTCATTGACTGCTCGCTGGCAGGTCTTTAACAAACCCTGAGTTTCTAGGTAGCAGCCTAGCACCTCAGCAGCTATTGGACCTGTGACTTTTCCTCACTTTTCCCATCGATGTTGAAGCCAAATTAATTTGCATAGCCTTACGTCGGAAGAAGGTTTTGAGACCCTGAATAAATGTGCCATCATTCCTTGATGACTGCCTAATCGAATGTTACCATTTTTGAAATACTGTTTCATTAATCATAACGCCTACTTTGTGCTGTATGCTCATGTGTTCCAGATTATTTCATTAGAATAATCAAGGTTAGGGCTGTATAATCAGTCATTTGCTGTGCAAGGTTTAGCGTTCTTCTGCTGCTGTTGAGCAATCCCTCTTGACATTTCCGCTAGTTATTTTTAGCTGCTGCTGTTGTCCGTTCATAGATGGGGGTGGGGGGATACTAAGATGTTCTTCAGAGGGACAACTGTTTACACATGCATACACACACACACACACACACACACACACACACACACACACACACACACACACACACACACACACACACATACACACACAAACACAACTCTCTCTACATTTTCTTGTGGAAATGCATCTATAGTTATTATATTTAATTTGTCTTATCACTGTTTCACTGTGTCTCTGTAATCACTGTGTCCCTGTAATCACTGTAATCACTGTGTCCCTGTACACACTGTGTCCCTGTAATCACTGTGTCCCTGTACACACTGTGTCCCTGTAATCACTGTGTCCCTGTACACACTGTCTCCCTGTAATCACTGTGTCCCTGTACTCACTGTCTCCCTGTACACACTGTGTCCCTGTAATCACTGTGTCCCTGTAATCACTGTCTCCCTCTACTCACTGTCTCCCTGTAATCACTGTCTCCCTGTACTCACTGTCTCCCTGTACTCACTGTGTCCCTGTAATGCATCTCTAGTGTGTCTCCCTTGTCTGCAGTCTCTCGATAAAGTGAGTGGACAGACTGTGATACGTCTAGAGTAGCGTGTAGAATTGTGTAGAGTACATCACGGGTTTATAGGATGTAGGGACTAGGATATAATCAACCAAACCTCCACAGGCCTTGTGTGTTTGTGTTTCTCTGTGTGTGTGTGTGTGTGTGTGTGTGTGTGTGTGTGTGTGTGTGTGTGTGTGTTTTCTGTGTACACTTAACAAAGTTCCCCTCAGGTCCCAGAACAGAAGTAACAGCTTCCAAAAGCTGACTTCCAGGCTACTTGGACGTGTATTAGGACACATCCAACGGGCAGGAAACACCGCTACAGTCTAACTGTCTAACTTTGACATAGCAACAACACTGATGGTGCACAAATGGCTAACTAAGCTGGGGGGCTAACACATAGGCATTTACAACGTTAAACACAGAGGAGAATAATAACAGTAATGGTAACAGTAATGATAACAGTAATACAAGCTAACATTAGACACAAAAGGAAGACACGATCAATCGGTTCAAATTCAAAAATAATTCTGCTAGTGGCCGGTGGAAACAGAGCTTGCAGAACACATGATAGTCATCACTGCTACTTATAGATGTTGGTTTCTCTCTCTCAAACACACACACACACACATACTCTCTCTCTGTCTCTCACACTCTCTAAAACACACACACTCTTAATCTCTCACTGTGTCTGTCTGTGTGTGTGTGTGTGTGTGTGTGTGTGTATTTTGTGTCTGTGTCTCTGTGTGTGTGTGTGTGTGTGTGTGTGTGTGTGTGTGTGTGTGTGTGCTTGTGCTTGTGCTTGTGTATGACAGAAACAAAGAAACATTGCACCCAATCATATCTGTAACCAAGCAGGCTGTAATGACGGCTCAAAATTATGAGTTGAATTTCACTGAGGCAGAATTTCCCAGGCTTTGTGGGCCCCTATCTGGAATGCTTAATTGAGTTTAAAACTTAATTGGATGTTTGTTTTATGGTTGTGTGGACTTCTGCTTTCTCCAACCATCTTCAGACTGTGCATTCATGAGGAGCTTGTAGTGACCATTGTTGTTTGCCAGATAACTGCTTTTCATGTCTAGTTATTTGCACCCATTAAGGAAGGCTGAGGTGGAAATGAGTTCAGCCTTCGCTGTCGTTGTCTGTGGCTGCTATGGTGGCTATGGAGAAGCCGACGGCTCCTGAGAGAGGGTCTAAATATGAGACTCAAAACCAAAAGAGACAGTAGAGTTCATGAGGGTACAGTGTCTAGGTGTGTGTGTGTGTGGGATTGCATGTGAATGGTTGTGTGTGTGTGTTTATGTGTTTGTGCATCTGAGTGTCTGTGAATAACTATGTCTGTGTGTGTGTGTGTGTGTATGAGAGAGAGTGGTTGTGAGTGGTTGTGGGTGTGTGTGTATGTGCATGTATATGTACATGTGAGTGGGTGTGTGTGTCTCTCTGTGTGGGTGTGTGTGTATGTGCGTGTTTGTGTACATGTGAGTGGGCGTGTGTGTATGTGTGTGAGTGAGTGAGTGGGTTAGGGTGTTTGAATTTGTTTTTTTTGTATGGGCTCATGAGGGTGACAAAAAAAGAGAGACTGGCATTTTGGGAAGGGAGTGTACATAGTGTGTACTTGGTCTGAATTGAATGGCACTTTCAGTACACAAATCATCGCGCACAGTCTGTCAGTAGAAGCCTTAATGTTTTGGGTGCATCACTTTGCCTTTCAATGCCATGAATAATGGCGCTGGGCCTCAGTGCTTCTTCAAATGTGCCATTGTTGACATGAATCACAACTGTCACCAGTTGCAGGGACATGCACAATTGACAGGCGCCTGTTAAGGTCCTCTTTTTCTCACTCTAATTATTCTCTTTTCTCTTTATCAACCTCAGTGGCAGTACAGTGGGATGGGCACTCCTTAACTCTGCAGGCAGCCTGTTATTCATCAGTCAAACTGCATCTCTCTTCATTTCTCTCTCTCTCCCTCCCTCTCTCTCTCTCTCTCTCCATCTCTCTCTTTCTCACACATATATCTCCTTCTCTCTCCCTCTCTCTCTCTCTCTCCCTCTCTCTCTCTCCATCTCTCTCTCTCTCACACACATATATCTCACATATATCTCCTTCACTCTTTCACTCTCTCTTTTTCTTACTATCTATCAATTTCTCTATCTATATATCTACCTATCTGTCTATCTATCTATCTATCCATCTATCTATCTGTCTATCAACGTATCTATACATTTTCTCTTTCTCTCTGCCTCTCCCTCGCTATGTCATATATTGAACTATTGATTCATTTAGCATCTGCAGCTTGATAGGCCAATGTCCCTTCCTTCCAGTGCTCCTCATTGACTTCCTGCGGGCCTCTGTGCATCTCCGGGTGATTGGGTGTAGATGATGGGGGCGTAAGCTGAGACGGAGGTCATGAGTATACATACTGGGATGATGTTATTGACTAACGCTGTGAGCAGGAAACATTGTCCCGTGCGGATGTACATGACCCTGTCATTGTCTTCCTGACTGTCTGTCATGGATACATGCACGGATAGACATCATGCATGCACCCTCACACACGCATACACACACCCGCTCACACACTCACACTCACACACACAAACACACAGACACAGACACAGGCACACACTCACATTCACTCACTCGAACACACACACACACTTACACACGCATACATACACACACACGCACACACACTCGCTCACTCGCACACACAGACACACACACACACACACACACACACACACACACACGCACACACACACACTCACTCGCACACACGCACACACGCACACACGCACACACGCACACACGCACATACATTGACACCCTCTCCAAAGAGAGAAAGTCTGCCTTTCATCCAGGGTTATGTCTCGTTGTCCATTATGAAGGCTTGTTCTTCGCCAAGATGGAGAGCGAGGGTGTTATGGACCGTTTGTATCACCACACACAACACAGAGGCAGTCTCCAATTAGGGTGTTGTCTTCAAACCTGCCTGATGACTCAACAGCCATGCTCTCTGTGACGGGGCTCAGATAGTCTGTGTCCTGGTGCTTTCAATCATGCAAGCGGATGGGAGCTAATGAGAATGGGTGAGCGCTTCTGCCAAGCATGCGCTTGGACCAATTGAACTGAATTTGCCTTGATTTAATAAAAGTTGTGCTGAATGACTCGGGTCAATAATAAGAGAGATGGTTGTTTATCAGTTGCTGTTGTTGTTGTTGTTGTTGTTGTTGTGGTCTGAGTCCATTTCAATGTTTTTTTCTGCCATGTAAATGCCCTAGTGCCATAAAACCTTGAATCGTACACCAAAGATTGAAAAGGCACAGTATTTAATATAATGCTGAAGGTACAGTGGCTGAAATGATGTCAATGATGCCAAGTTAATAAAAGCCGTACACTTTCCTCACTTCCATTGCTTCCACCACCACAGTTGGTTACAACTCCACCAGGAACAAGCTGATATTGGAAGATGAAATGGGGGCTTTTTCCATCACCAAAGCCACCTTGGGGGGGTCAACATTTACTTTAGATCACCCTCCGCAAAGAAAATGTTTAATTTTAATATTCAACTAAATGACCAAGAATAAAAATAAACATTAAGTCACTGTGTAGACATTAATTATAACCTTTGTTTGAATTATATATCTCTTTTGTGAAATGTGTAGCTGCCAGCTCACTAGCAGACGTATCTATCAGGATTATATTAACTGAATCAGAGCAACGGCAAATACATTAGAAATAGGTAAAGGTGCTGCAGTTTGTGCAAATATCTACACAATGTCAGAGTTTAACAGCAACACAGCACGAGTAGGGAACAAGACTATAATTAATGTCTTCAGGAAATGCCGAGTCTGAATAGTTTGTTCGTTTGTAGTTCTGTTTGTTTGTTTGTTCGACTGATTGATTGTCTTCTATGCTGTTAGGCAAAGCGCATTAAACAAAAGGACATGTGTTGGCTGAATAATGCACAGCTGTATAGACAATCTATTTGCTTTGCTTTTGTAGGCCTTGTTCTGCAATGGTAACCTAGAATGATGCAGACTTCTAAATTGTGGCACTTTTTGTAGAAAGATTATTTGGAAATATGTGCAATGTACAATCAACCATGTGCTTCAGGATATTTGGAATGGATATTGATATGTGGATTCAGCCCACTAGCATTAGCAATGTTCCTCTGCCTCACCAATATGGCATCATGCTAGTCATATCCGGGGCAGTGTGTGTGTGTGTGTGTGTGTGTGTGTGTGTGTGTGTGTGTGTGTGTGTGTGTTCCCAGATATTGATCACCATTTACAGTGTTTATGAGTCACACTCGCATGTTCTCCATGAGTTTGATACAGAGGAGGAGAGAGAGGAGAAAGAACTACTGAAGAGAGTGTGTGTGTGTGTGTGTGTGTGTGTGTGTGTGTGTGTGTGTGTGTGTGTGTGTGTGTGTGTGTGTGTGTGTGTGTGTGTGTGTGTGTGTGTGTGTGTGTGTGTGTGTGTGTGTGTGTTGGACATGGACACCCATATTCTGCCTACAGAATAAGACTAAATCCAGAGCGTGACCTCCCTCTTCTCTCTCTCCCTTTAGACAGCATTGAGGACTACATCCAGACGACATCATCGCATGTGGACCTGGCCAATCAGGAGCTGGCCAAGGCCAGTCATCACCAGGTACACTGGCTCTGTTCAATTTCTATCTTTCTGTCTGTGTGCGTGTGCATGTATCCGTGTATCTAAGTATCCGTGATGTGCACGCTTGGTTTAGGAAGTCATAGTGTTCATTTTACCAGATTACATTGCTGAAATGAAATAGATAAATAATGAAACTGAAAATGAATTTACTGAATGAAATAAGATGCAAAATATACTACAAATATAACCTATACTTTACATTGTTCAATTGACATGTATTTCAAATGGCTACCTCATAATCCCAATTTTTTAACATAGCATGTAAACAACTGTTACAGTTTACAACTGCATTCAATTGAAGACCCTTGTTGAAGACTTTCACTTGTGCACTCTGAGATTCTTCTGAATGAAGAGTGCGTTATGAATTATTATTATTATTATTATTGCAGTAAAAATAATCTCTGATTGTTCGTGAGCTCTGTTTAACACAGCCATCATGTAGCAGGTTTTAATCCTGCTGCC
The DNA here is from genome assembly GCF_900700415.2 of Clupea harengus. Lineage (NCBI taxonomy): Eukaryota > Metazoa > Chordata > Actinopteri > Clupeiformes > Clupeidae > Clupea > Clupea harengus. The sequence goes on along the minus strand of NC_045162.1, from coordinate 17,047,784 downwards.
AGACCAGGTCTGTTCCTCCTGTGCTCCTCATCTCCAGTAGAGGGGCATATTCACAACATTCTCCCTCAGAGATATTTATGTCTGCTGTAGAATGGCTGAGACTTTCACTGTTATGGTAACATCTCAAACCCCACCTTAAAATGAAATAGGTGTTATTGTCAAGTGAGACGCACGGTTATGATATCCCACTGATGGAGCTGCACGTCGAGAGCCCAGGCCCTCTGCGTGCGCTCGGCTCCGTAGAGCAGATTCCCCCGTGGGTTGAAATCTTATCAGACAAATTCTATTCTGAGTTGTCTGATGAAATTTCAGCCTCTGTAAATTACGAATGTTTCCTCGCGCCGAGGGAGTGTGTTAAAGAGGTTTGTGTCGATGGCATACTGTTACCGTGGCGATTCTCCCCTCCGCACTGCCCTGCCGTATGTACGCTTCGTCTCAGTGGCGGGTGCAAGGGACATACAGGACGTTACCGCGGAGATAATAGCACTGTGATTTAAGAAGTAATTTCTTTCTGAGAGGGACTCTTAGAGAAAGGAGGACATGGGAGGAAGCTTCTGGCCAGGCGAGGAGTGTGTGTGTGTGTGTGTGTGTGTGTGTGTGTGTGTGTGTGTGTGTGTGTGTGTGTGTGTGTGTGTGTGTGTGTGTGTGTGTGTGTGGTCTCTCGTGAGGAGTAGTCAAGCCGCAGAAGAGAAGTAGAGACTGAAGCCTCAGGCGCTCCTATATAATGTATCGACAAAAGTGACAGGGGTTAATGAAGGGGTTGAAGTGTGTGTCTGTGGGTTTGTGTGTGAGTACCTGTGTGTGTGTGTGTGTGTGATCTCCAATGGACATCTCTGCGCTGGCCTCTGTATGACCTCTTGGAGAGGAGTGTACTCTCCTCTGAAGCAGCTGTTTTAACTCATAAGTATGAACCTGCCACAGCAGCACACACATATTAGTCCACAGGCACTGGAGAGAGTGGATCAGATTGATTTTAGTGGATGTGAGATTAAGTAATAAAATTGAAAAAAATGAATGAATGAGATCACAAATACACACATACACACACACACACACACACACACACACACACACACACACGCATGCACGCATTCACGCACGCACAGACAAACATATACACACATAATTGGTCTACACAAACAGCAAGTCATATCATCAACTGAGAATTAACAAGGTCCCAGGGCACTTTTGAGAAAAACGCAGTTGAACGTCCAGATGCAAACAACCACCATTTATTTTCATATTATTTTATTTTATATTATTTTGCAGCAAATCATACTATTTTATATTATTTGGTGCAAAAAAACTTGTGAACATTTGTGGACAGACCTTGATAATTCCCGGTTGACAGTATACACTATGAGGTATGGATAGTATTGTGGTTCTCTGCACCAGTTCCTGCCCCTGATACAAGCCAGTATCTGTTTGTTGTCATCCAAGCCATTTTCTACAGTCAGCCTTTTCTTATCTCCTAAATGTTACCTCTTCTCCACTTTCATCTGCTCTGCCTCTCTCATTCTCTTTCTCATCCCTCTTCCCCATTCTCTCTCTACCTCCCTCACTCTCTATCTCTCCCTCCCTCTGTCTGTCTCTGCGTTTCATCTTTTCATACATTTGAAACCCACGGAGGCAGACACGGTAGCATTGTCACCTGTGATGTTAGGATGCGGCCTGCGTAATACATAAATATTAATTTTGCTTTGCCTATACAAACACTGTCACTCACACAGTCACTATCTTTCTTCTTTTCATTCTCCTCCTTCTCTACCCCCCCCCCCTCTCCCTTAGTCCTTTGATGGTTAATCATTTTAGGCTTCCAATTTCAGATCCCAGCTTCTTCTGTTCTTTCACTGTGATTTTCCAAAGGCTTCTCTCAAAAAGAAAGGGTTAGAAGTTTTAGCACAGCAAATCAGTTTACTGTTTTTTTCAATGTGTGTGTGTGTGTGTGTGTGTGTGTGTGTGTGCATGTGTTTCTGAGTATGCACACTTCGTCTGCCGCTACCCTCCTCCAGCACGCGGGCAGAGCCGTCATTATAAGGCCTTTGTTACTCATCTGTGATTCCTGGCCAGAGATGGATTGGCCACTCCAGTCATTAGCCTTCTCCTCAGTGGGCTGCAGTTCCTGGTTGACATTGAGAGCGGGGGAAAGGTGACGCAGTGGGCTTGACTCAAAGCCTGATAACGCCTCGCCCCCACGGACCTCCAACCCAGATCTCCCTCTCTCTCCCTCTCTCTGCTCTTTCTCTCTCTCTCCATCTTTCCCTCTCTCTCTCTGCTCCTTCCCTCTTTCTCCATCTTTCCCTCTCTCTCTCTCTGCTCCTTCATTCTTTCTCCATCTTTCCCTCTCTCTCTCTGCTATTTCTCTCTCCCTCTCTGCTCCCTCCATCTCCTCCCCTCTCCCTCTCTCTCTCTCTCCCCCTCTCCCTTCCTTCTTCTCCCTCCACAGAGGCAGAGCGAGGCAGGATTGAAAGGAAACAGCTTTCAGATTAATTGTCATTTCATTATCTCAAGGAGAGCTGAGCCGTGACCACCCTCATGCTGTGCAAATTACGCTTGCGCCAATCCAGCCAGTCAGATAGAGACGGCGCATACAGTTTCACTCACATCAACTCCCTCTCCCTCTTCCTCTCCCTCTCCAACTCTTCATCTCTTCCTCTCCAACTCTTCATCTCTCCCTCTGTTCTACTCTGTTTCTCTTCTCTCTTTATTCCCAATCTTCTCCTTTGCTTTGTTCACCTGTAAGTCCACGCAGTACTTGTGTCCCAACATTCCAGTGACCCCCACCGTCAATTAAAACCCAGCATGCCGTTTCCTCCAGACTGTGTGTGTGTGTCCTAGCCAGCCGCATGCCAGAAATAAACTCAATCCATAATCCATCTCCACACTCCAAAAAACCAGACTCTCTCTCTCTCTCTCTATCCCTCTCTCTCTCTCTCTCTCTCTCTCTCTCTCTCTCTCTCTCCCTCTCTCTCTCCTCTGCCAGACCTGGCAAATGTGACATGACTGATGTGGCGTATGAGCAGGCTGAAGGCCCAGGGGCCGCCATGAAACATGATTGTTCATTAACACGTCGTCCGCTCCACACAGTACATCACAATCAACAGGAGGATGAATAGAGTTCAGGCCACGTCGCCAGCATCAGACCTCAATTATCATACTTCATTTCTCTCTCTCTCTCCTTTCGACACTCTCTCTCTCTTTCTGTATATCTCTCCCTGTCTGCTGCTCTCTCTCTTTTTGTCTTTTTTTTCTTCTTCACCTCATTAAACGGCCATTATGTGGGGAGGAACGGGGAAGTCAAGTGACTCCTGCGGTGGTTTCTCTCCACAACTGCCTCCGTGCCTCAGAGGGGGGTTATGTATGTGCTGGTGTGTTTGAGTGAGTGTGTGTGTGTGTGTGTGTGTGTGTGTGTGTGTGTGTGTGTGTGTGTGAGAGAGGGATGACTTGAGAAGCACACTACTGTTCTGAGTTGACACCAGGCATTCTGTATCTTATTCAAAAGGAGAAGGTGTGAGCTGAACAGAATGATGTGTTCACATACAGATAGGTGTGTGTTTGTGTGTGTGTGTGTGTGTGTGTGTGTGTGTGTGTGTGTGTGTGTGTGTGTGTGTGTGTGTGTGTGTGTGTGTGTGTGTATGTGTGTGTAAGTGTGTGTGTAAGTGTGTGTGTAAGTGTGTGTGTCACCCAGTCCATCATGCGTCACCTAATCCTTGAGAAATCCAATTCATGTATAGCTGTTATTCCTTTGACAGCTAACGGTCCTCATTGATAATGTCTCTTAACCCATGTGAATACAGGGAGGCCGAGGGCAGATCAATTCCTTTTTCTTTATCTTCCCTGTCTCTCATCACAGACACTTATCAGTAGACGTGGAGCCATTGTGTCAGTCTATTGCGGAACAACCTCTGCTAGATATATGAACAAGTCTTTGTGTGTGTGATGTTTTGATGTTTCATTGGTTGTGTGGGTGCATGTGTGTGTGTCTGTGTGTGCATGTACTTGTGTGATGTTTTGATGTTTCATTGGATGTGTGTGTGTGTGTGTGTGTGTGTGTGTGTGTTTGTAAGTGTGAGTGTGTGTGAAAGTGTGTGTATGTTTATAAGTGTGAGTGTGTGAATGCGTGTGTATGTTTGTAAGTGTGAGTGTGAGTGTGTGAACGTGTGTGTATGTCTGTAAGTGTGAGTGTGTGAACATGTGTGTATGTTTGTAAGTGTGGTGTGTGCCAGAGACAGAGGCAGAGAGAGGAGGGGGGCGGGGGGACCAAGTGTGTGTGCGTGTGGGTGGGTATGGTGGTGTGAGAGAGTGACTTGGGAAAGACAGAGAGTGTTAGGCAGTCTGAGAAATCAGCTTGGAGGTTATGTGTCCACACTTCAGTGCCTCCTAACCTGAGAACACACAGGGGACGTGTGTGTGAGGAGGATTCCTCTCATCACACTCTCTAAAGGAGGACGGCAGGGGTTTCTACAGCACACACCACCGCTGTTAGAGTGTGTGTGTGTGTGTGTGTGTGTGTGTGTGTGTGTGTGTGTGTGTGTGTGTGTGTGACAGTGTGTGCATCTTCATGTGAAGGTACCCAAGCCCCTCAGATCCTGTGAATGGCTGTGTGTAACCATTTCTGAGTGAGCGTATCCAATGTGTGAAGGTGTGTGTGTTTGTGTGAGAATATCTGTCTGCATGAGAACCCAGCCCCGGTGGAGACTTCTGGAACTGCTATGTTTATGTCACGTCGTCCACGGTGACCTGAAGCCTGTGTTTACGTGCTCCTTATCCACATCATGATCAGGCCGACGAGGATGCTGAATTTGACACATACACACACATATACACATGTACACGCACACACACACACACACACACACACACACACACACACACACACACACACACACATTATGATCAGGCCGACAGGGATTCTGAATTTTACACACACACATACATACACACATACACACATGTACACACACATACACACACACACAAACACATTATGATCAGGCAGCCGGGGATACTGAATTTCATGTAAATTCACACGTAAGCCGATTACAAGTGAGCCAGTCAGCCACACAGCAAACATTATTTATTTTAACGACTTCCAATTTCCCAAACAGATGAGATAAAGGCAGGGGAAATAATGTGACAGTAATCATCTCGCCTCATATTACGGCTTCATAAAGACATTTCTCATGTCAGCCAAGGTAAATAGCTTTTCCCTGCTGCCCAGAGCTATTCTGCTATTCTGTCATTGATTTGGTGAGCGCTGGGTCCATGGGTCATTACTTTGACATGCAGGGGTTAACGGGAGTTTTTCTGAGCTTCCCTGAGTTAAAACCACAGGACTTTCACTCATGCTGCTAGATTGCCCAGCTCTGACGTGCGAGTGCTAAATTGTAAAGAAGCCTCTGTGCACACAGTAAGGTCTAAAATATGAAAAGATAAGGGGCGGAAAAGAAGTTAAATGAGCATCTTTTTTCCTTCTTTTTGTCCGAATAATTTGGTCGGGTTTGAGCTGCGGGTCAGCCCCGGAGGCGGATTTAGTGTGGAAACCCTGTTCTCCCACTGAACCTATGACAAGCTATCCGCAGTGGGTTTCACTGCCAGGTCAATTACGCACATCAAATGGGCCAAACCCGACAGCAAATGGCCGTGTAAAATGATGCCTCATTTGCCCGCCTTGCCTCCTGACACACTGAGTGCAGCGGTCTGAAGCATACAAGCTCAGCTGTGCTTGTTTGCCATTAGCTCGTGTTGTTAACTCCACACAAGTGCTCTTGAGAAGAAACCTGCCGTATTCTGTGTGCTTTGTTTTGCTTCCAGAAAGAACTGTTCTACATCAATAGTGTTCTCCATTATCATGTATAGCTAATTGGTAATCTTCTTTTTATATCCTAGCAGTGTGGTTTAGTGTACTTCAGGGGTAAAAAGATAGGTAGTCAGAGAGGTTTTACTCTTCTGCTCTTATCTTCTCTCTTACTATTGATTACACAAAGGCCAGTAGTGTCCCTTTACCAGGCCTGTGTGAATGCTATGCACACATAATTGCTGTTGTTTTATCCGAGCAACATTTCTTACATGAGTCGCCGAATAATCCAGATTTCTAAATGCCAAAAGATATACACTCTGCCATTTATACAAAGTAGGACTAGAAAAACAATAGGAAAAGAAAAAACATATGTAAGGTTACTGTTAATTATGAATTATTGGGCTCTTAAAATATGTTAAATATATATGTATAAAGATATTACATTATAATACATTATATTACATAGCTTAACCATCCCGTTTTCCCTGAGGACTCACAGACCCCAGGCACATTTCAAAGTCTTAAAAATATGCTTAATGATGTTTATAGGCTTCATGCTTTTTGGCTTTTCCTAATCCCATGAGAACTGTTGAAAAATAGGATTTCAACTTTACTGCATGTTTGAGACTGCCTCTACGAAAAAAAGTCACAAAACAAAAATCAGATTCAATTCTGCAAATTGACATGTTACAGTTGTACTAGAGATAGCCCTTTCACATCGGTGTAACAGTCTGACATCATATGCACTCACACATACATACGCGCACACACACACACATTGGGTAGGGTTTCTCCAGCAAAAGCGCTTGCTCTGGAAAGAGGATTGGAATAGGGTGGTTTAGTGCAAGCATATAAGAAGCAGGTTAAAGAGGAAATATAAAAGGTTCATTTACATGCATTAATCGGTTATATTCACTAATCATTTACATCCACTAATCATTTACATTCATTAATCTGTTACATATACTAATAATTTACATTCACTAATCATTTACATGTATGATTTACTTAATCAGTTATATTCAGTGATCACTTACATTCACTAATCATTTACATTTACCAATCATTGATATTCACTAATCATTTTTATTCACTTATCATTTGCATGCATTAATCATTTACATTCACTAATCATTCATATTCATCAATCATTAATATTCACTCATCATTTACATTCACTAGTCATTTATATTAATTTACATTTACTCTGATTTAGATGAAAATCTACTGCTAATGATGGTTTTGTATTATGTGCTTTAGTGACCATAATGTTGGTGAGAATGAGTAGCAGACACACATAATGCATTTTTCCATCATGTGAAAACAGGGGAGCTCATCTACCCCAGCCTTAGTATCTCGCTGGTCATAGACTTTATGGTAGTGTCTTATCTACCCCAGCCTTAGTATCTTGCTGGTCATAGACTCTATGGTCGTGTCTTGTCATCTACTCCAGCCTTAGTATCTCGCTGGTCATAGACTTTATGGTAGTGTCTTATCTACCCCAGCCTTAGTATCTCGCTGGTCATAGACTTTATGGTAGTGTCTTGTCATCTACCCCAGCCTTAGTATCTCGCTGGTCATAGACTCTATGGGAGTGTCTTATCTACCCCAGCCTTAGTATCTCGCTGGTCATAGACTCTATGCCTTAGACCAGGGATTGGGGAAACCTGTCGTCAGTCTGGCAGCAATGCAATCTGAGTGTTGGTGGTGGTTGGATGTAACTACTGATGGACCCAGAGCAACACACAACTATGATACAATACCTATTGCAGAATGGTTTACTGTTCTTTTTAAGGTTGGGGACCATTTGAACAAAGATAAAGAGTGTTATTTTTGTTTGTTGATAGTAGACCATTGTAGTCAGAGTATTTTTGGATAGCAAAACAAACTGTTTTCATTTCTTTTGGATTGCCCCTAGAGTGCAGGAAATGAGAAATATTTCAAATCAAGTGTTATAATAATGGTTTTCTATCCTCCAGTTACTTTGTCCATCAATTTTGTACCAATATGTGCACTTACATTGTGGTCAAACAGATGTCTTTAATATAAACTACGTCAGTGCAGAGACAGTTGAAATAAAATATCCAAGGTTTTCACATTATTACAAATGTTAGCACTTTCTGAGACCCCAAGGAAGAGCGAAAGGAGGTTGATTTGAGAGTACCAGGAAGTCTCTTAGACCCCAAGGAAGAGCGAAAGACAGTTGATTTGAGAGTACCAGGAAGTCTCTAAGACTCCAAGGATGAGCGAAAGGAAGTTGACTTGAGAGTACCAGGAGGGATAAAGAGACGGTAGGCAATCATTTTCCACTTTTTGAGGCATGGTTCCTCTAAGCAACTAGTACTGGTCTCATCTATCTAT
>NC_045162.1:17004623-17034623 GCF_900700415.2 Clupea harengus | reverse complement strand
AGCATATTAACTACACTTCTCCTACTCGCTGTCCATTTTTATTGAATTTCTCTTCGCTTTTCTGTGAAACCTTTCCTCCTACAACTGTATTGTTCTTTGTCTCCCACCCTCCCTCTTTTCTCTATCTCTCTCTTTTTCTCTATCTTTCTCTTTGCGATGCTGTCTTAAAGGCCGTCTCTGCATATAATTGCCAAGAGCAAGTGAAAGGTGATACCATCTTTAATTAAGTGGCTCCTTGCTGCTGATTGTTCCAATGAGGTGAAACAGAGAGCTTAACTTCTCTGAACCTTGCCTCAGTGAGACAGTGATTAGATCACTAGGCTACTTGTGTTGGGGGAACCTGTCAGTCAAAATGGCTTCCATGTGCCGTGCCTGTTAGTCTCTTAACCCACAAATGCGTCAACATTACCAATACTACCAAAGGTTGGTCCACGGTGGTGGGTTTAGGGCCTGGACACACTCCATGTGTTCCTGCTTGTGTAACTCCGTCTCTGTCTCCATTGTGTTGTGTTGTGCTGTGTTGTGTTTGGTGGAAATGAACTGACGCCACAACCAGCCCTGGGTGCATTTATAGCTCTCTCTGACAACAGAAAGAAACAAGGAAAAGTGAGGCAGGGAGTGAGCCAGACGCATCACAGCTCCTCTGCCACGGGACAGTCGTAAAAGAGGTAGAGCAGGTGGTGGCATCAAAACTTAACAGGACCCTGGCGTGGACACTAACTCATGACACACCCACGCCACACCCCATGCCCCCCACCCACGCTACTGTACCCCAGATGCACAGAGGCCTGGGTAAATACAAATGCACACACAGAAAACCCTCTCAGCCCTGCTACCTCCAAGGATGAAAAAAGGCAAATGGGACTTTCATTGCTTAGTGCAAGTGTGACTCTCTTTCCCATATGTAACCACCATAGGTCTGAAGATTAACTCGTTTCACTGTACGTTGCCTCCTTCAGAGTGATACCCATCTGTCAGTACCCACACGCACACACAAACACACACAAACACACACACACACACACACACACACACACACACACACACACAAACACAAGCACACACACACAACTGCACTTGATGTTCTTGTCTGCAGCACGTTAACACACACAGCACATTGCCAGTTTTCTCACCTAGGTTGATACACCGAGGTCATGGATTACTGCTCTGCAGGGTTCCGTCGCAAAATCATACTTGCAGATGAGGTGTGATATCAGTGAAGGAGCCTTTGGCGCGCTCGCGTGTGTGTGTGCGTGCCTGCGTGTGTGTGTGTGTGTGTATGCGTGCCTGCGTGTGTGTGCGTGCGTGCGTGCCTGTGTGCGTGCCTGCGTGTGTGTGGAGGAGGATAGACACGCAGTGGGTGGGTGGCGAAGAAGAGTGGCAGCGGGATTAGCGGAACTTTCTGGAAAACTTCCACGGCAGAAGTAGACTTAAGCCGCCCAGAGCCTGCCAGTCACTGCTCAGAAAAGCAGCTCCACAAGAGAGAAAAAGGAAAAGAAGACGAGAAGAAAACGTCAGTGGTTAGAGCGGGAAAGAAGGGCTTAGCCTCGGTGTAAACAGCGCCAAATACAGTTCTGCTGATGTGCTCGCTATGGCGATTGTTTTGTTTGTATGTCTGCATGCGCTGCTCTTAGGACTGCAACCTGCAGTGGGCAGCTAATGACAGGGAGCAGACCAATACAGGAGGAGAGAAATAGAGAGAGAGAGAGAGAGAGAGGAGAGAGAGAGAGAGAGATGGTGTGGGTGGGGATTCAGAGAGAGAGAAAAGAGACAGTGGGGGTGGGGGGCAGAGAGAGAGGAATGAAGTAGAGTGATGTAAGAAGGGGAAGAAAAAGCGATAGATAAAACAAAGAGACTAAGGAGGGAAATGAGGGGGACAGGTAGAGAATGGAGAGAACAAGTGAGAGACAGATGGAAAGAGAAAGATGCTCTACCATCCTTGCCAAGATGCTCTTAAAGCTGACAATAATCAAAATAAGCCTCCCAGAGGAGGGGAGTGATTGAGAGCTGATATTAGAGTAAAGAGAGTGAGAGAGAGAGGGATGAGATGAGAGAGGGAGGGAAAGGCAGAGAAAGGTGGGGAGTGTGCTGAGTGCAGACTGTCATCCATCAGTTTAATGAGAGTGACACTGACAGAAATGACTGGAGCTGCTTTGCCTCTCAGATCAATAGGCAGGCAGTTATGGGCCACTAAATAACACTAATGTTGCAGAATTATGTTTCTACAGCCACCCCCACATCTTGTTTACAGAGTCATTTTAGGGTGAGTCTGCAAGAGTGTGTGTGTGTGTGTGTGTGTGTGTGTGTGTGTGTGTGTGTGTGTGTGTGTGTGTGTGTGTGTGTGTGTGTGTGTGCCATATATGTGTGCTTACAGTAGTGTCAACTCTGAGCTAAGCCGTTAAGAAAGAAAGTCTTTCAGAAATGAACCTGTAGGAGGTGCCATGGGTCTCATGCCAACTCATTTGTCTGATACGAGCAGATGATACACAGCAATAGACATCTTGTTTGCTAGTTTGGGTGAGACTCTATTCAGATGGCTGAAGCTCATTTTTGGTCAAAGTTTCTCCCAGACCCATGTTTTCCAGACGTTAATATTATCCAACACAGTTTTTCTGCAGCTATCATGTTTGCAGAAGGATCTCCTCAGTGACACCACTTGTAATAATTTACAAAGCATGTCAACTAGAATTAAATTATCTCTGCATCTCAGAGTGTCTCTCAATCTTATTATGTAGATGTTATGTCCTTCTGTGGTTTGTGTTGGGGAGGGGCGTTAGGGAACCACAACCATTGTCTATCAGGACAGGGCAAAGACACAACCACATTAGAACCGAAGTGCAACAACAACCATCCAGAACAACAGCAATTGAAGTGTTACCTTCACAAACTGAGAATCTGATTAATTTGACAGTCTTTAATGCTTAATCCTTGTGGATTTTTTCAGTGACTGAAATACAGATTGATTAGTGTTTGCTATGGATTGCATAACGTCTGTTGTTATCGTATAGCGACTGTCGCTGAGAGATTGAGAGCCGTGCACATGCTGTTCTCTTCATCAATGTACCCTTTGAAACTTGTGCGTGGCTTTCAAAGTCGTGAGTATTTTTATATTCACTACATGTGGATTTCATCATGTGTTTGAGGTGATTATTGTCCAAAGCCCACTTTGACTTTGTAAGCAGCGCATTTGAGTGTCGCTGCGTGTGTCAAAGCAGGAGGTGAAAGATTTTTGACGACACAAAGGGTAAGATCTTACAGTTTTTCTCGATTGATTACATTCAAAAACTGGAACTTATGGCACAATGACCACAACCTGTAACTCATGTGCCAACTCCCTAAACCAATTCTGCTAAACTATAAGCACAATTATGTGTTTTAGACACAGATTTCAATTGTTAACCGCACTTTCTTCAACTCACAACACACAATTATCTGCTTTAGACACAAATTTCAATTGTTAACCACACTTTCTTCAAAACACTAAACACCATCCTCTCTACTTTGCACACTTCATCAATGCCAAAACCTCCTTGTGTTCAGACAGAACACACTGCTATTCAATTGGCAAAACTTCCATTTCCAAGGCTGTTGTGCAATTTGAAATCAAAGCTTTAGCAATATGATGGCCACAGGTTAGCTCCTGGTTTGGAGAACAATTGATGGCAACATTGAAGTGAGAGGTGATCAGAAAGGCAGAGGAGTGAGAGTAAGAGGAGGAGGAGGAAGAGGATGAAGAGAAAGAGCAAGAAGGAGAGCCATTATCTCTGATGAGATTCGGGCCACTGTGGTCAACCCTGTGGTCAACCATGGTTTGACCATGCAGGAGGCTGGCCAGAGGGTTCAACCAAATATAAGCCGCTTCTCAGTTGCATCCATTCTCTGGACATTCAGAAGAGGGAATAGGTAAGAAACACTACTATGACAGGAAAACACTAGTTTGAATGCCTTATCAGGAGCATAGTATTCTTGTATTTTCCATTGTACTGTATCTGTAAAATTACGTAAACAAATACAAAGTGCAACCATTGATGACCAAGACTAATTCCTAAACATCAATACAGTGAGCCTAGCCACAGTGGACTGTGTTCTAAGGCGGAACACCTTGAGAATAAAGCAGGTGTACAGGGTGCCTTTTGTCAGAAACTCCGACAGTCAAACAGTTATGCTATGACTATGTGCAAGTCATATACATTTCCACAACTGATTGCGTCCTATCAGCACTGACACATTACTCTACTGTATTGCAATCCAATCCAATGTTACAGTTTTTCTCGATTGCTTACACACATGAAGCATGCCTCGTTTTCTCAAAACTCTAAACACAAATCCCTAAACCACTCACACAAAATGCAACAACATTCACAACACTGTGTAGGTCTATTTCTGATAGCACATTGTCAATATTGTCTTGAGCTAGAACAGGATGCAGTAGTTTTTTGTCCTTTTTTATTTTACATTTTTCTTTCTTTTTTTTTTTGACTGTACTGGCCTATATCCTATTGTTTGTTCTGTGCAAATCATTTACACATTCATTTGTGTTTGCTGTGATGTATAGGCTACAGCACTTTTGGAAAAAATAAAGAAATATTTTAGTTGTTACTGTATATTTGTGTGTTGTTTTATATTTGCGTAAAAACATTATACAGTTATATTTTACTACAGGAGTAAGCGTATACTGTAGTAACATAATGTTCCTGATAAGGCCTTCATACTGGTGTTTTCCCATTTCATAGTAGTGTTTTCCATTGAGCACATCAGTGTTCAATCGATGCTTAGAATGTCTACTCATATAATGGGCTGTGTTTGTCATTAGAAAACAAAGTACCCTTTTGAGGTGACATAACACTGTTTTGAAAGCAAAGTTGCCTTTTGCAGGATGTATAAAGGGTTTTGCATTTTGTGTGAGTGGTTTTGGGATTTGTGTTTAGAGTTTTGAGGAAACGAGGCATGCTTTCAAAAAATGTGTGTTAGCAATTGAGAAAAACTGTAAAGGAAAACACATTGCTAGGCTGAAGTCCCTTTGCAGACCCAGGGAATCGCTTACAGCTTGGGAAGCTCAAATAAGGAACCTCGGAATGCCACAGCGTGATGTCACAGTAGAAGCAAGCGCGCTGGTATCTTCACCAGGTCTCTTTTCACTGAGGGTACCACTTCCCACTATTAGAGTGACACTAAGATAGTTACTTTTACACTGTGTGAATGTGCCTTTTTAGGGTTAGACCCATTTGTTGCAGCAGTGAGTGTATGTGTGTCTGTGGGGTGTGTCTGTGTGTGTGTGTGTGTGTGTGTGTGTGTGTGTGTGTGTGTGTGTGTGTGTGTGTGTGTGTGTGTGTGTGTGTGTGTGTGTGTGTGTGTGCGTGTGTGTAATGATTTAATAAATATTCACCATCAATCTCGTTCTTCTCTCACTGGCTGCGTTTTTCTGCTGGTGGATCTTCTCCTCTGGCCTCGATTAGATTGCAATGATGGATGTGGGGCATTAGTGTCGGTGAGGAGTGAAGCGGATTGACTGAGGGCGATAAAGGCTGATTACTCTTCAGCAGGCACACAGGCAGCAGGTGTCCAGTGCACAAAGACCCATGTCAGTGGAACTTACTGTTTTACGCAGAGATAGATTGGCCTTCTAAAGTGGCCCAGTTCCGTCATGACCAAAATCTGTTTCAAGAGGCTTGCCTGATAATGGTATTGTAGTTTTGTGGCTTAATTATATAAATGCTTCTATAATGGAAACAAATTATATCCAGCCTTACAGTTGGTTTGTAACCATCCTTCAACTTGCCACCTTTTTCAAACTTATAAGTGAAGCGTAGTAAAAGCTGAGGGAAATGGCTTATCAGAGGCCATCAGAAATAAGCACAGCCAACAAACTTTTTGTTTTGGTTGATGTAAGAATTTAAGGACTTTGCAAGTGTCTTTAAAACACAAAGAGATGAGCGACTAAGGCACTTCAAAGCAAATATAGATGTTAGAAACATTAGAGGCGTTTTTAGGTAATAAGAATCTACACTCAATATCCCATAATGACAAAGCCAACAAAACAGGATTTTAGACATTTATTTAAACGGAAGCCCTAATAGACGGCCATTTGGGCAGAAATAAATGTGCCCATCTTGCTGTTAACATTATGCTAGGCCCAAGGCAACACAATGGTTGACCTACAATAATAATATGAGTCCACACTATCACCGTGCCAGTCATGGCGTGTGGCATGTACCATCAAACCACAACATGCATCAAATACAACAACCGTGTTTCTTAACTCAATCCGTGTAATTAATATTTCATTTGAGAGAAAACAGTGCACATAGAGAGAAGCCATCTGCCAGCTACAGGCAACAGTACACAGACACTAAAGTTAGCGCGGCTCTGACACTCCAGCCACTTCGGACTTGCACTAGAGATCTTCTCATTATCATCAGTGGCCGTGTGTAGATCGGAGGATGGGGAGGCTTCTTACAAACTGTGTTGAAAATGTAACTGCTGGCGCAGTGTATTTAATGACTGAAACTGATGGTTGATTTGTTTAGAGTGCAGTAGTTTCATATTCAATTAAAACAATAATCAATTTAGTATTTAATTTAATTTAGGAACTGGAGGAGTAGTTTCAACAGGTACATACTGACATGGCTCCAGTTGAAGAGATCACCAATAGACGATGGCCCACCCAGGTGGAAAGAGGTGCAAGAGGTTGTGCGTTGTGCAAAGGCTGCATCGGCTTCTGGTCCTAATGGGGTAGCTTATCGTGTCTATAAAAGAGCGCCTGATGTTTTGAAGTATCTGTGGGAAGGTTATGGTTAATGTATGGGAGAAAAAAAAACAATGCAGAGGATGTGGCATCAGACAGGTGGTATTTTAATTCAGAAGGAGAACGCCATAATCATAAGCCAATCATAATTTTGGATCAGTCTTCTTAATGTGGAAGGATGGATATTCTTTAGTGTGGTAACAAGGAGGTTGGTCCTCTATTTGAAGGCTTATAGTTTGATAGGTATTTTCTGGGCAAAAAGTCCCAGGACTTTCTGGATGTTTGTAACATAGCAGCATGATTTGGCATCAAATTCAGGCAGCAAGGTCAGAAGGCAGAGACCTCCGTGTGGTATTTCTGGATCTCGCTAATGCCTTTGGATCAGTGCCACTCAGTCTGTTGTGGAAGGCATTCTGTTACTTTCAGGTCCTTGAGGAGATTTTAGTGTCAAAGCATCTTTTGAGGATTTCAGTTGGGCTTCAATACAAGAAACTACACCACATCCAGGCAGGATTTAGAGATTGGTATACTGGCTGAAGTCCCCATTTCCCTACTGGCTTTCACCATGGCATTGGAGGTAATTATAAGGGCATCTAAAAGGCTTGGTAGGGATGGTTGGTACTGTTTCCTGACTGGTCAGTACTGAAGTATTGATAAGATGCTGGACAAACATCGCTGCTATCGGTATTTATGTAACGTTAATTCATTCTAACATTAGATTGATTAGCGGGAGGGACACGCTGCTCAGTGTAATGAAAGTGTTTGCATGCTAAATTTTCTATCATGTTAGCAGTGCTAGTTTCCAATGTGTAACTGATGGGCTAATGTAACTTTAGCTTACTGCTTGTGTGTAGCCTACAATGAGTTGAAATTGTGCGGGTGCCCTTGACTTGAACCACAACAAAAAAAGGTGGATAAAAATAAGCACATGAAGAGAACAAAAACAACAATTAGCGTTTGATAATATGCCTTACAAAACAGCTTTTGACACTGGAACAGCCTACATTAATTTGTATTACCACCTGCCAATCATCATTTGACTGACATCCAATGTGTTATGCCCACTGCATGAGCGCAACAGGAAAACCAGGGAAAACGCGGAGTAGAGTAGTATCAGTTGTTGTTTATTTAACCATCACAATGAAAAAGCCAATGCAAGCCACCAAGGCTTGCCAGAAAGTTCCGAAAAATGTGGAGACATGAAGAGGCGTTCCAAGACAGGCACCCGTTGCCAGGAGAGAAGGAACAGCAGAGATTTAAAGCGTAGGTAGACCTGTGCGACGGTGTCCCTAATTGGACAGACTGCCCCCTACCACACTACCAGCACACCTGCAGGGGAACACACACAGAAAGAAGGAGACAAGGGCTCAACCCAGTGGGCCGTGACAAATGTAGAATTCAGCAAGAACACAGTGTTCTATCAAGTAACACATTTGTGTGTACAGTTCGTATAAAACTTGTGTTCAGTTCTACCTGATAGCCCCACTTATTTCTCTGGCCATGAGCCATTACTGATTACACCCTTACCCTCTGTGCTTCTGAGGAAGCCACCTGAAATAGTGTTTGGTTCGGTCTGAGCTACTTTGTTTCCCATTTACAGAAGCAGCACTGTGTCAAACACATCCACAGTAGTTGTCAAGTAAGTCTATCTTTCTGCTGTTTGTGAAGCAATGGTCTACTAATCCAAACCATATCCTTATCCTTACCTGCAATATTAAATATAGTCCATTTAAACCAAATGTATTTCTCTCTCTCTCTCTCTCTCTCTCTCTCTCTCTCTCTCTGTTTCTCTCTCTCTGTCTCACCCACACTCACACACACAAACACTGCTGTACCTCTGCCCCCCTACACACACCTCTGAGCCCAGGCCACAGGCACAGAGCCAAGATGCAACAGCGGTGCCAAATGGCCCAAACTGGGCCCTGCCTGCCTCGCTCTGCCTGTGTGCCTTGGCCTTATCAGCGGCCAGGCCGCGGCTGGTGCATTATCGGCCCCCTGCACTAGGGGCCTGAGCCCTATTCAGAACCTCATGTCAAACTCAACCTGCCTCCAAACCACATCCCTCCTGCTTTTAGTCCAAACACTCTTTTCACTTCCCCTCTCACTGCTGATTCTACCCTGCCCTGGGAACAAGGGCAAAAAACAGCAACAACAAACAACAAACAAAATGAATAATTCTGGGCCCGTGTGTATCTTTCTGTTTTGTTTCCCTCTACTGCTGGATGTGGAAAAAGCATGAAACTTTTTCTGCTGTCCTCCGGAGCATTTGTTCTCCTCGGGAGAGTTCTTTCTTCTCAGACGCAGTCGGGTAGAACAGCTGTGTTTGTTATTGCTTCCGAAGGCAATTATGAAAGGGGCGTTCACTGCCGCTTGCGCCCGGCAACGGAAACGAGGGCCAAGGGCCTTATCCTGCCCCAAACCTGCCCCGATGAGTGAGGATGTGACGACTTCATTTAAACACACACTCATTACCAATGCTGCAGTGGTCGGTCCAGGCCTCGTCTAACCCTGAAAGACAGAGAGAAAGAGAACATCCAAAGGAAGGAGACATGAGAATGACAGAGAAAGAGACAGACTGACAGAGAGGCACATTGGTGATGTATTACCTGATGCTCGTTGATATGAAGTAGATTCATTTTGGGTGATGTTGATATTTTCCTGCTTTTGAATTGTTTTCTTTGCCTGTTTGTTTTTTTACTGTTTTCATGGCATACTGTCCCTCTTAAGGCCCCGTCACACCATAACGTTCTGGTCAACGTTCTCTGAACTTTCTAATCGTTCAATTTCGAGCGTTCTAGGGCGAGGTGGACACATCTGGCGTGTGACTTAACGAAAGAATAGCGTAGGACTGATGCATGACTACTAACGTGGGACTCACGCATGAGGAGCATGTAACCGCGACTTGTGACGTGTCACTTGTGCGCAACAAACGTGTGCTGACGTGTCTGCTACTAGCGCTGCTGCAAGTAAGAAGATGATAAATCCTGCTGAAAGTAAGAAGAATACAAAGCCTCTTTCACTAGCAATGTCTTCGGACGAAGATTTACTGTTATTATTACTGTGATTTACGAATTAACGGGCGTTATTCCTGGGGTTTTATGTTATTAAAATAAATGATTTAAATTTGACACTGAATTTGTGTTTCTCAATGTTTATTATTAGAAAACATCAACACATCCACACACATTGTCCATGTCACAAGAGTCTTCATATCATATCCATCTGCCATGGAACAGCACCAGCTATAACAGTGCTCAGCTATGTTCAAGTTCAGTACATCTACTTCATGCTGGGCTCAAGCAAGCATATATACCCTCCACTACGCTTTTCGCTAGATTATGCAATGACCTTGCATGACATGATAGCATGGAATATGTAGATTTATAGTGCACAGAATAACGTTTGCAATGATGTAAGTTGCGTTTGTTGATCACGTATGGTTAATAACATATTAATTGTAGAAGGGACATGAATCATGATAAAATCAAGATCTTGCCTTGGTGAAAAAACTTTCGCCGATATCTTTGTATGAGAGATGGGTTAGGTGCTCAAATTTCCCGGGATCAAAGAGGACGTTAGTAGGCATGTCCAAACTAAAAATCACGTCTCAGGATTGCTGCGCACATAAGTTATTTCGGGTGCATCAACTGTACTCAGTCTACCCTACCCAACGACTGACTACAATAGCCAAACGCGTGCAAAGTTAATAAAACGTTCCACTAAAGTTCTCCAGCGTTTAAATTAAACGTTGAAGAACGCTGGTCTCCATGAGAACTTTTGTGCATGTTCAAAAATTTATTTTCGGACCAGAGTTCTCCGCCGATCACCGACGATTACTGACGATTACAGCGTTCACCAGCTTTTACACAACGCTCTTCTGGTGCTATACCAGCGACCATGGACGATTTCCAACGTTTCCTCTAACTTCATAGAACGTTGACAAGAACGTCATGGTGTGACGGAGCCTTTACATTACTGCACTGTTTCGCTGAAATGGTAAGGAAACTGTTTAGAATTGAAGAGATGAATTGAATTGAATTGAATTGAATTGAATTGAATTGAGAAATAGAGAGAGAGATGAAAGTAGAGAGGTGCTGACCTTATTAAAAATATAAAAATGTATGCAAAATGATGCAGCGTACGAGTGCTCCACCGCACAAAGCCTTGGAGTGTTCATGAGAAGTGGGCTGGAGATACCACAGATAACTGTGTAGATGTTGGCCTTTGCTTCTGCTATGTCTGTTAGCTCTCGCTGTTGGGGCTCGCTTGAGATGATTGAGGTTATGTAAGCATGGGTGGAAGATCGGGTCAGGTCAGAGCAGACTGCCTTGCTAAGCAGAGAGAATAATGTACATTAATTCAGTGTGCGATGCGATAGAGGCAGAGTTAATGTGCTCTTATTGAAGGGTCTGGCCTGAGGTGGGAGGGCAAGAAGGGGGTTCAGAGAGACTTCGAGGCGAGATCAGGCATGACTGCACAGCAGCAGATTCCCTTGCTCTCAATGAGAAAGGTGGAGGCAGACGGAGCCATGATGAAGAGCAGATGATGTGTTTGTGAAAACACTTACTCCTGGTTTTAAAAGCACATCTGAAGGGAATCACTCGAAAGCAAAAACGTGAGAGAGAGAGAGAGAGAGAGAGAGAGAGGAGGAGATAGTAAGAGGGAGAGAGAGGTTTGGAGTGAAAGGGGTTAGTGTTGCCATGTTTGAAGCTCAAGAATTTGTGTTGCGTTTCATCTTAAAAGCCAAATGGGGTTCCCCAGGGTTTTGGCAGGTTTGTTGCAAACCTGGCAACGCAGGATACAGATCAGACAGCTGTGTTGTTCTATTTATGTCAGGTGTTCAGTTTTCCTTCCCGTTCCCCGGAGAGCGTAGTAGATTTGTGTTTTAAATTTGAGTGGAATGGATGAACAACAGAGACAATAGACGAGTGCAAACTGGGATATTTGGTGGGGATTATAAACACACGTTTGGCAGCAAATGAATCTACCACCACATATGATCCAAGAACACGTTGAGCTTAATGTTACAGATAAGTCAAAACTTTTTTTCGAGGGTATGCAGAAGGAGGGGGGCGGGGGAGCACATCAAATACCAGTGTCAGAACTTGTGTGTATTGCCTCCGCTTCCACTTTGAATTCTTCACAGGGATGAAGCCATACTTCCGACACCTTTTTTTCACTGATAAATATTAAAGAATTAAGGCACAGGCAACATTTTATATTTAGCAGGAAAAGCTGATTTAGTTCCAGTGAAACAGTGCAGACTGGCTCCCTCAGAAAGAGGCTTATTCAAATGATTCGAAAAGCCAACTTGACAACACCGAGCCGCAATCCTGTGATGATGAGGCATTGCTGGGATGAGAGGAGAAAATCGAAAAAGAAGGGGGAAACACACACACACACACACACACACACACACACACTCATCAGAGGGCTGACTTTGGAAAGCTTTTGACAAAAGCCTCTCTTAAATACAGTTGGTTGCGTAGTTCAAGTGCACTGAAGTATTGACAAACGTCTGCATTTGTGTGATTCTGCAACTGTTGTAAATTAATGACGTTCTGAAAAATAGACTTTTTTTTTTTTCCCGGACCGTGCCTCTGAATCTGTGTGTGACACAGCAGTAACAGAACCAGCTCCGCCACAGTGCTTTGCATTAATGCTATTATAAAACCGCACGAGGTTGCGGCAGCAGCCGTCCGAGCTCCGCCACTGACAATGCCACGCAAGTCATGCAGCGGACGAGGGGCCAGTTTAATAAGGCGGCGCTAGCGAGAGGCTTGTGCAGGGGGCCCAGTGGAGAGAAGAATGAGGTAAAACAGGCTGAACTCATCCTTCATTAGCATGGTCATTTCCTTACCGTTCTCTGGACCTGCCACTGCAAACCACTGCGGCTGAGAGCCCAACTTCAGGGCTCCGGCGAGGAGTTAGTGGGTTGTGTGAGTGTATGTGGTGTGTGTGTGTGTATGAATGTGGTGGTGGTGGGGATGGGGGGGGGGGGCTGTTCTCCAGACCTAGTGTGGTTAATCCACATCTGTGAGCTAGGGTGACAATAAGCTCTCTGTCTGAAGCGCAATCCTCTTAACTGAGGCTTTGTGGGTAAACTCGTCTCATGCAAATTCTAAACTCCATTAGCTTTGAGGAACTAGTCAGGGCCATTGAGATTAATGACAGGAGGACTACGTGATTTAATAGGGTTATTTCAGTGCTTCCGGGCGAAAATAAACAACAAACTTAATGCAAGACATTAGTCACTTTCTCTCTGTCACACTTTCTCACTCTCACACACTCTCTCTCTCTCTCTCTCTTTCTCTCTCTCTCTCACTCTCTGCTTCATGGAAGTGGAAGAAGTTGTTCTGCTTGTGAAAGAGCTGAAGTGAATGTAAGCATACAACTGATTTGGACTTAAAGTGGCGACGATGCATCAAGGCTTCAGCTGTTTTCATGATTTGATATGAATAGTTTCTCTTATTTGCAAAGGTTATAAGCAGTTATATAGAACCCTTAAGCGCTCAACAATTTTTGTATTCATTCTTTTTTTTCATATTTTTCAAATAATAGAATTACCAAATTGAGCTAACCTGTAAGCTGATGAACAAAAGGCATGTAACAGCAAGAGAATGAGTCTCAAAAACTCTCTTTTCCCCTCTGTCTGAGGCGATTGCAGTAATGATCTTGATATGGATTTGGAGACTCTATTAAAGATAAGTGCTGAGCATTTTTTTGCCTATTATGGAGCGAAAAATGAAAATCCTTTATTTATCTTTTTTTCTGGTGCAGTCAGCTTTCCCCAGAAGTTTGCTGTCAGGGATTACTGTTCCTTCCAGGGATGGGGGGGGGGGGGGGGGTTGCAGAGAGACAGAGGTGCTCCAGTAATCTGTTGGTGGGATGCCTTTCAAAATATATATATATAAATACATATATTATATTTGATATATACTGTATATGGAATATCCTGACCAAAATATCATCTCTGTAGGTGAAGCTGTAGACATTGACGTTTCATTCTGCTTATTTCTCTGTGTTACTTTTTAGTGAGACAGACACAAGCATGCACACACACACACACACGCACAGACACTATCTGTGTGTCTCCCGGGATGCGCTGCCAGCAGTCTTCAGTAAGGGCTGAGATTACCTAAAGCTGATTGGTCTCCTTAGTGTGCCGGATTCACAACATTTCGCCTCTGGAAGCTGAAAGTGACATTACAGCAGCCTGAGCAGCAGCCATCTTCTCCGCTAACAGGCCCTACCAGTGTGTGTGTAATTGTGTGTGTGGTGTGAGTGTGTGGGTGAGTATGTTGGGGGGTGGTATGTGTGTGCACTCTCTCTCTTTCTCTTGTGTGTGTGTGTGTGTGTGTGTGTGAGTGTGTGTGAGTGTGTGTGTGTGTGTGTGTGTGCGCGCACTTGTTTCTTCCGGTTGTGTGTGTGTGTGTGAGTAAAGACCATCTCCTCCCCCATCAGTCCCTAAAAGTGTGTGGACTGTGACTGTGTGGAAGTCCATTACGTCAACACCGGTTCATGAGGCATTAGCATTTTGGAACCAATGACTCTCATCGCCCCAGCCATACTGCCGCCTGCAGGAGGCTATCGTCGTGCTGATGAAATCACCTGTAATTCCACCAGATTGGGTTGGAATTATCTTTCCCTATCAAATCAGGCAAGTAAACATATTATTCCAATTGGAGACCCAGGAGACACACGGACAGCATCATTTCACTTCAAAGGGGGTTAGTGCCCAAGGCCTGTGTGCCTGATACAGGCATAGTTATGTGTCTCACATGTAGAGCTTTTTCTTCAGTCTGTGTTTAGAGTTTTAGAGACGAAGTTCCCAGCATGGATGTTGAAAGACTATTTAACAGGCAATTAGAAACAATCATTCAAACCATCTGTTAACAATGATGAATACAAATGCAGTCAGATCCTGGCTTTCTGTTAGGGCTAGTTTTATGTATGCACACATACAGTGCATTGGTGTGTGAGTGTGAGAGTGAATGTGTGTGTGTGCATGTGCAGGAGTGTGTGTGTGTGTGTGTGTGTGTGTGTGTGTGTGTGTGTGTGTGTGTGTGTGTGTGTGCGTGCGTGCATGGGTGTGAGAGTGAGTGTGTGTGCATGCGTGCGTGCCCTTCTCTTCTGGAGAGAGTTCACCCCTATAGCCGGTCCATCCCTATCTCTTCCCTATAGCCCGTCCGTCTCTGCCCTTCCCTGTGCTGGGTTGAAATTGATGTCAGTGCTTCACATATGTGCTGTGACATGAAGTTACTATAGATATGATCTCATTTACAAACACTGACTTATGGCCATTACGCCTGAGCTCTGTTTTGGCCTTAAACAGTGCATATGATGGCACTTGAATGTAGGCAATGCCAGTTTTTTGTTAACTAGCTGAATGCATTGAGCTTGATCTGAATAGATATAGCTCTGGAAGTCTAATAACATTCATTATGTCCAGTTGCTATATTTAGAGTGCTTGTCTGGTCCATAGAGAGTGCATCCTGCAATGAATAACTGAATGACCATTCGATTCTCCCTGTCTCTCTCTTTCAGTGTGTGTGTGTGTGTGTGTGTGCGCGCGCACATATGTGCATGTGTGTGGGTGTGCGTGCATGCGTGTGTGTGTGTGCGCGCACATATGTGTGTGTGTGTTTGTGTGTGCGTGTGTGTGTGTGTGTGTGCGTACGTGCGAGCGTGTATGTGCGTGCGTGCGTGCGTGCGCGTGCGTGCGTGCGTGTGTGTGCGTGTGTGTGTGCGTGCGTGTGTGTGTGTGTGTGTGTAGTGATGAGCCCCTCCTCTGCTCCTATTTGTTGTGAGGTGTAAATTGAGGTTAAAAGCTCTTTAGTGCCCCCCTCCATTTTCAAGTACACTGCAGAGGGAATTTATGTGTTTATGGTGTGTCTTTGTTGTTTGCTTGTATGTGTGTGTGTGTGTGTGTGTGTGTGTGTGTGTGTGTGTGTGTGTGTGTGTGTGTGTGTGTGTGTGTGTGTGTGTGTGTGTGTTGTCACAGTGAGGTGTAGTGTAATGTAATGTGGTATCTGATTTGAAGAGAGATGTTTTCGTTTCCTGTGGCTTTGCTCAGCAGCAGGACTTTGATGTGGAGGTAGACAGCAAGGACAACAGCCCCACCCCTCAAACACACACACACACACTCACTCACACACACACACACACACACACACACACACACACAAGCAGCATGTCGTCTAATCCCTGCCAACTCGAAAGCAGGTGTGCCTGCCCTCCCATCTTTCCCACCCTCCCTGTTTTATCACTTCATTTCATCCTTATTTCTCTCTTTCTCTTCCCCTCTGTCTTTTCTTATTCTCTCTTCTCATCCCCGCCGGCCGGGAGCCCCTCCGTTGGGAAGACTGGATCTGACGGAACAAGATTGTTTTGTCAGCCAGCGTCGGCATCATTTTCAGTCATGTCCTCCTGTCACCCTCCATACTTTCCCCATCGCTATCCAACTGACATGCCTTCATGTCTCTCTCTCTCTCTCTCTCTCTTTCACTCTCGCTTTCACTCTCTCTCCATCTCCATCCCTCTTGCGTTCTTGTCTTCCTTCCGCCCCCTGACTCACTCTGTCTTTTCACATACTTCCCTTTATCTTCTGCGTGATGATGAACTAGGCCTACTGCTGTTGCAGGATTCAGCTGCCTCAATATATAGGTCACATCGTATTTGTCTTCCACATGAACTGTTTCATCTATTCAGTTATAGTTACTGTGTCACTATACTATCAACTGAAGTGTGATATACAGATGAACCCCAAATAAGATATAGTATTTGGATACTCCACATTCAGAGACTTTAGGAATGGTGAAATTCAAGTTCAGTCTTTCTAATTGTTCACTGAACATCACCTTAATCGACCCCAACCCCTGACCTCAACCATTTATTCTCTATTATTCTCAGTTTGATCCTACCAAATGAAGTGGTCCATGTATATTGTATAACATGTGTGTGTATAACATGTGTGTGTATACCATGTCTGTGCCTCCAGACACAGGCTGTGTTCGAAAACTCTTAAAAGTAAGATAGCTGTCTTACTACCTTGATGTCTCCTCAAGACAGGTGTCTGACGCGAGATATTTTTACGGGTGAAGGTATCTAAAAAAAACGCTGTTTTCGAAACGGTCTTTTAAGACAGCGTGTATGATAACGTGTGACGTTGGTACGCTGAAAGAACATTAGGTTATCTAACGTAGGCTAATGTGCTAATGTTAGAAAGTTGGCTGACTGACGCCTCGCAAATCACATCAACCATTATTTCTGGTTACAATAACGGTGTTATCGGATAGTACAGTGTCTATTTCTCGGTAACTTTTGAAAAATCTAAGCAAGAAAACACCGAAAGATGTACATTTACATACAAAACACGGCCGTCAGCGGAGTTTGGTCCGCCATCTTTGTTTACAATTTGCAGTTGCCGGAGGGAGCTGGCGCACAGATTTCTGGGTAATAGGCAGCATCAAGGCTGCATCGATGCTACCTTGAAAAATGACCATCACGCGGACGATTTCAAGGTATCTAATAAAACCGGAAGAGACAAAATAACAGATTTCGAACAGTCCTTCCTTCTCTTCTTTAAGACAGCATTTTAAGAGTTTTCGAACACACCCACAGTTTTTCACATTCATCTGATTCACCTGATGACGACAGCGCTCTGACAGTACAGAGAGCCTCTCTGCATCTGTCTCAGCATCCCCCAGCATTCCACTCAATCCTGGCTGCTGACTCGCTGCTCAGTCTCCTCTCCTCTCCCTCTCCTACCAGCTCCTGTTCAACCTCATGCCCACTCACTGCCTGCTGCCTGCTGCCTGCTGCCTGCCTACTCGCTCATCCCACCACTATTGTTGCTGCCCCTTTGGCCTTTAATAACCTCTCCTCCTCCCCACCTCCCTCCTCTCCTCCCACTGTCCCTTACTTAGCTCCTCCTACTGTTCTAATCACCTCCCTCTCTCTCTCTCTCACTCCCTCGCTCGCTCCCCTCTGCTCCATTAAGGCCTCCTCTCCTCTCCCTATCCCACCGTTGTGTAACTCAGTGCCTCCTCGCATCAGTGACTCCATCTGCTTTGGACATCCTTAAGTAGATGCACTCTGCTCGTCTGACACCTCGGTCGCCCACTTAGAGTACATCAGTCCACATGGGAGGGTTTATTAAATGAAATTAGAATGTTTCTTTTGGGGAGAGCAGGAAGTGGGTACAAGTAGATTTAACAAGCGTAGGCTGAGAGCCTCAGGCTAAAAGAAGGACCACAAATACGAAGAATGGATGGAAGACCTGAGAGAAGTATGCTACTACCTACTGAGAGTATAATGCTACCTGTGAACTGAGAGAAGTATGCTACTACCTACTGAGAGTATAATGCTACCTGTAAACTGAGAGAAGCTTAGATGCCTGAGAAACATGTGTGTGAGTGTGTGTGTGAGTGTCTCTCTCTCTCTCTCTCTCTCTCTCTCTCTCTCTCTCTCTCTGTGTGTGAGAGTGTGCCAGCTGATGAGGTGGGACAGACATACAAAAGTAAACCCCTGGCGTTGCTGTAAGGCGGGAGCCCAGACAGCCATGTTCAGTGTTGTTAAATATTTCATAATTCCTAATGAGTGGATGTGCTGTATCATTCATTAGAGATGGAGGCCGTCATCTCAGCCCTGTCGGCCCCAGCACTGCCCTCACCGCTACTGACCTCAAATGGACCTTGAACTCTCACTGTCCCCTACTCTCTCTGTCTCCTGTACACACACAGTCTCTCTCTCTCTCTCTCTCTCTCTCGCTCACTCACACACACCCATACACACACAAATACAAGCTCTCTTTATCTCACTCACACACACACACACTCCCACACACCCCTCTGGTCAGAGGTCAGTCTTATTCTTTCACAGATCTCCCTTCAGGGCTGAGGGAAAAGGTGTCTGTGGCATAAATACACCTCATACGAGTCAAGGCTCTCAGCACCCATGCAATTGCTCTCTGTCTCTGTCTCTCTCTCTCTCGTCTCTCGTCTCTCGCCCTTCCTCTCATTCTAACTCCGTGACATCGTATTGCTTTTTCTAACTATGTGACTTTCTATCTCTCTCTCTCTTTCTCTCCCTCTCTCTCTTTTTCTAACTCTATGACTTTCTATCTCTGTCTCTTTCTCTCCCTCTCTCTCTTTTTCTAACTATGACTTTCTATCTCTGTCTCTTTCTCTCGCCCTCACCCTTCCTCTCATTCTAACTCAGTGACAGCGTATAACTTTTGCTCTCCCTCTCTCTCTCTCTCTGGCTTTGGGTTTGGTGGGAGTAGTTTGTTGGTGCTGGAGGGTTGATTGGCTCCCAGTGACGTGAGCTGCAAGTCCCCCGGGAGTCTGCTGATGCAGGGAGACCCAGGTTATTACTGAGTCCTGAGTCCTGGGCTCGGGAGCAGGCCGAGAGGCCGCAGCACGCATTCACCAAAAACAGCCTGCCGGACTCAATCAGACTGAAGAAATGGAGGAGAGATCGAGCCCGTGTCGCTGGACTGGAGGCGGGGAAAGGGGGATGGAGGGAAAAAAAAAAACTTGCATGAGGCTGTGAGGGATGAGAGGACTTCATGATGGCGTGATGGGAACTGAACGCTTCACCGCACCTCACATGGGCAGAGAACGCGCTGGTCAAGCTATTTATTGGGCCGCATGTGTCCGCTGACACACTAAGCCCTTTATTTGTGCCTGTTCCACAACAATGTCTGCTGGGCTTCTGCTCGTGCTCAGAGATAGCTTTATTTTAGCAATGACAGAGGCTGTGTGTGTGTGTGTGTGTGTGTGTGTGTGTGTGTGTGTGTGTGTGTGTGTGTGTGTGTGTGTGTGTGTGTGTGTGTGTGTGTGTGCGTGTGCGTGCGTGTGCGTGTGTGTGTGTGTTTGGGTGGTAGGCAGCAGGCATGGATTATATTAGGCAGAAATCCTTTGAGGCAAGTAAAGATTCATGAGGCTAAAGATGGATTGTTTTACGAGGGCAACTAAAGAGGCTTTAGTTATTCTCTCATGTGTGAACCCCTCTTGTCGTGTGATTCCCCGGGAGGTTATGTGTCGGCACGCAGCTGCTCGCTCCTGGTTGATCAGTTCAGCGTGTCCAGACGAGGCCAAGTCATGGTGCCCGAGCAGGATGTGCCCTGAGGGGCAAGGATAGGGAGCTACCTGTGTCCTCACCACCACCTACTGACAACCACCTCTAGGTCTGGCATAGCTGTGTGTTTGCACACACTGTTGGCATTGTAAACGGGCCAGTGGCCCCACACCTTTGTGCTTGGACTGAATCCAAAAACGAGATTAAGACGACAGGGAAACTAGGAAATCCCCAAAGGGAAGATACTCTCTACTGTGCTCTTTTGGACCATCAAATGGCTATTTATCGAGTCCCAAACAATGGCATGCATGACACTAGATGATTACTCTCTCTGACGATGACTGTTGTTTTACTGGTTCACAGACGCTATACAAAAAGGTCTTTCAAATTATTTTCCACACCATTGCCAACCGCCCATTAATCATCTCAGCTACAACTGTTATCATAAACACTGAGTTTATCATAGTTATCATAAGCACTGAGTAAAACTAATTGGGTTTCCCAAAGTGTCTCCAGAGGAACTGAATGTAACCCCACCAACAGTGCAAAGGGCTAGCACAGAAGAACTTAGCACTGGTCCAGTGAAAAAGGAGGGCAAGCTCCCTGGCCAGTAGGAAGTGTTTTGCCCACAGGCTTTTTCTACGTCCCCAGCCAGTCTCAACTCACAGAACCTTTGCCACTGCACACCACACAGTCCAACCTGTTTCCCAGTCTGACTACCCTGCTGCCCGTGCGCAGTGGTGAGCCTGTACTCCCACCAAAGACAAACCCTGACCTCTGAGAGATGATTGGAGATAGAAGAGATGAGCTTTGCCCTTTACGTAACCAGTAGCGCTGTTGATTAATGGCACACTCCTGTTTTAAAACTTCTTCACTTCTGACCACGGGACTTAATTAAAGTTTGAACTCTGACCAAACGATCATAAATTATGCCTCCAAATCTCGCCATAGACTTGGAATTAAATAACTCGTATTACTTGCTTTCAAGCCAATTAATAGTGCTCTAAGTCCAAGTCCAAGACGGGTGCAGAAGGTAAAGATGTAGCCCACCAGCTGTTCAGTAAATTGTTCAGATTGGCAGCAGCCTGAAGTGTCTGAGTGCCATTTTCTGTCGTCCCTGGATCGGCATGAGGCCTCGTTCACATGTGCTGTTTGGAACTGGGACGTGCACAGTCAGACGTGTGAGAGTGTAAGGTCTGCAGTCGTGCCTGAGCACAAAACCCATTTGGAGCTGAGCGAGGGCGCGTTTGTGTGGGGAGGAGTGCATGAATGCTCTGCCTCTCTGGAGAGTTGAGTTGTGTTTGCACTTGAATAGCGGATTCAGAAGGGGGAGCTCAGTCAGGATTTATTTAGTGTAGGCTTCTGTATTGATCACAATGCAAGTGCATGTGTGTGTGTGTGTGGTGTGTGTGTGCGTCTGCGTGTCTCTCTTTGTGTGCGTATGTTTGTGTGTCTTTGTGTGTGTGTGTTTGCGTGTGTTTGCGTGTATGTGCATGTGCGTGTGTGTGTGTGTGTGGGTGTCTTTGTGTGTTTCAGAATGTGTCCCTAGTGGTGTGTGTGTGTGTGTTCAGAGAGGTGTTGTGTTCTCTGCTGACATCTTCCCTCCCTCACTGTGACCCTTGTGTATTCCAGGCTCCTGTTCTCACACCACTGAGACAAGATGGCTACCTGCCCTCTATCCCCACCGGTAACCAGCGGCTTCTTCTAGGAACAGGAGAACCGCTTCTGATCTCTCAGTCTTTCTGAATGTGTGTATCTTCGCCAACCTGCGTTCATCTTTTAAGAAAAATACCTCTGGACTGTTCGATTCCTCTCTTTGTGACCTGTTGTTCTTTGACTGTCTGCTACCCATAACATGCTATCAGACGTGTAGCCAATTAACGTTTTTAATTTCACCCCTGAAATGTTTGTTTTCAAGCTTCATTTCATTGAACAGGAAACGTGTGCCATCACATCACTGTGCAAATGTGGACTCTAGTTAAGGGGATCTCACTTTCTCTGATCTCAACTCACACATGCTGACTGACTCGGCCGAGTGCTGAAGTAGCCATTGTTTCTGTGTCCTCCTTAACCCCATTCAAGGTCAGGAAAAAATTTAAGTCTGCTAACGTAGATAGCAGAGACCGCCTCATATGTTTCAACCAAAATCTATTTCTGTTCAAGAAGACAAGCAACTCCAAGCTGAAATTCTCTCCTACTTTATTGTAATTCAAGTGTGTGCAGTGTGACATGATCATAACTTTAGCCACTGACAGTCTCTGGCAGCCTCACCAGCTCAGTGGATATACCCCTTTGTCTCAGAAGCACAGTGGAGATACCCCTTTGTCTCAGAGACGCAGTGGAGATGCCCCTTTGTCTCACAGACGCAGTGGAGATACCCCTTTGTTGCCCCTCTGTCACTGTTGCTCGTTAGTCATCCAGTAGATCATTGGGCATCGCTCTCTGCCACCAAGCTAAAGTCAATTATAATGTGCTCTGGCCACGTGTGATAGGACCATATTGGGGTTGACTTAGGGGTCAATCTGCTGCATACGTACTATTTATCAAGATGTAAAAATATGCATATGTCAATGCTGTTTATTTATTTATTGTTTGTTTGTAAATATGTTTTCATTTTAACTGGTTATCGCCGACATATTTATTGACATTGTGCTCTGCTACCAAAACAAATAGTTGTACATGAAATCCTTTTCCTTTGCATAATTTTAAAAGTGATCTGATGTTTTGTGTTTTTGTCATTTGCTAACTGCTTTATTTCTCGTGTTGTAAGATTGTGAATCAGACCTATCAGCGGACGTCCAAGCCACTAGTAGCACAACAAGAGCTAACTTCTTTCTTTTGGTTTCACCTGTACTGCTGTTCATGAATATGTCTTTAAACATTCAAACGGTTTGGTTTACCATGATGTGAGCAGTTATTTATGTTTAAGTAAAGAACATATAGTTCCTGCAACAAACCTCTCAGTACATTTTCACTTGCTTTTCCCTCCTGGCAATCGCGCACAGATATACACACTGACCTGCACACACACACACCCACACACACACTGACATGCACACACACACAGACAGCCATCTGGGCTCTTACAGACAGAAATGGATGAAAATTGTAGGTTGGTAATTTGACTAATCTTTAGCAGGGACATTTCAGAAGCTTCTTACCTTCTTTATTTCCTTCTCTTTATCAGTCTATCATATTACATATTTTGTATTGTTCTGCCTTTCAAGACATCACAACAGAGCCTTTTTGGAGTAAGTATGGTCAGTTTATTGTTTGCAGTTTATTTATCTTGCTGCAGGAAGGAGTGGCTTCAAGTCTTTCTTATGTCTAATGACATCACCACCATTCTGTTTTTTATTTTTTCTGGGGATTACGATCCTTTATTGTTGTTTAACATAGGATTGGGAGTTAAACAGCTAAGAAATTCCAGAAAAACTACACTTCATAGGGGAAGTAAATTGGTGTTGAAAAATGTTTTAAGATTGTATCTGTGTGATAAAAAAAACCTGCCTATACATAATCTAACGTGAACTCTGAACCTCAAAAGCAAGAATCACTGGCACCTCACCCCACTGCTAAAATGAATCCTATAAACTTCATCCATTTACACATGTAAAGCTCCCTGTCCATCGAGTGGGGGTCACAGGTAACTGCAGTGGAAACTTTGGTTCTCAATGAATAAAGACTATTGATATTTACTCAGCTCAACACTAACAGCAACAGGAAGTGTTGGGGCAAAATTACTAATCACTTCTGTTTCCTGTTGTTAAATGTCAAACTATGAAAGGCTTGATCTCATTTGTGTTGTTTTATTGTTCAGAAGGGAGACTGTCGTGCTGAACACGTTGCATTCAGATCTGCTCTGCCACTCCACGTGTGTGTGGAGGGCTTTTGTGGGGGGGGGAGAGCGTGGGATGCTGTGTTCAGAATTACTCCTCACCTCCTATGCAATTACTGACTTAATTTATGTAATTAGAGGCGTGCACTCCTCACCGGGGAAAAATGTCACCGTGCATAACCAGGCCTCGAAAACAAGGAAATGAGCGTGCACGCCTGTCCATTAGAAAGATAGACATCCTCATGAGTCATTGCTTAAAGGTCACCCAGATGAGCTGATTCTCCAAACCTCCTGTTTGAAATGTTGAAGTCTATAATTTCCCCTCTTCTGTCCTCTTTCCCTCCTTTCACACCTGCTAACCCATGCCTTTCGACTAGACAACAAAACCCTAGATTTAATCCCCCCTGAATGAGCTCACAGCCGTATCGGAGACTTCACACGCACAAAAAGGTGCTGATTATGTCCTCTCTAATCCATCTTCTAGATCTGTATAAAACATTGGCTAAGTGGCAAGGCTAAGGCGTCATTAGCCTCAGCGGGCTGCAGCGCGTTGCCGTTGTGTTGTGAGAACATAAATCTGAGCTTTATTGTTCCTGTAGGCCTCATGAATCACGCCCCAGCTCCGCCGGCCCAAATTAAGGGCCTTCTAATGGTCCGTGCTGCCCAAACATATTGCAGTGTTTGTGAGCGCAATGGCTGCCCTTTGCATACTGATTACAGGCTTCCCCCAAACCTACTGAGAGTGAAGAGTGCAGAGACAACAGGTTTTAGGTGATGTGAGCGTCAGGGTTCAGGGAGATCACCTCAACCTCCTATCGTTTGCTGCTGATAAAATCACAGGCAAAGTCAGACAACACTGCATACAAGGTCCCAATGGGAATAGACTGTTGCCGTGGGCATTATGGTATCATATGCTTTTCTTTTTAGCACAAGATGTAAACAGTTTAGAAGATTGTGGAAAATATATGCAATCAACCAGACTTTTGTGGCATATGATCTATGCTCTGGAGATATTTATATGCAACTGTATCTAGGGAGTTCACAGAACTTATGTCTGTTGCTATGGTGAAAGAATATAGAACAGCTTTTGCCATGCTATTTCAGATTTACTTCTGGCAAATCCAAAGTGTTATCATTCAAAGCGAGCTTTGACAATTTTTGTGCAATTGACTCGGAGGAAATTTAATCCAATGCTTTAAAAATGGTTCTGTTCCAATGGCTGTGTCCAGTGCTTTAAGCAGAGTTAACCCTTCACCATCAAAAGACACCAATCAAAGACTATGCTATCAAAGACACAACTATTAGACGGACATGCTTCCTTAATATCTGGGAGTCTAATTGTATCATGTCCATTGTGCAGGTCTCTCCAGTTCTTTTGATCTGTTCTGATCTATTCTGCCACGAGTATATATATATATCAAAAAAGAAGTAGAAAAAAAGCTTCAAAGGTTGAGCAACGTACAAGGGAGTGGTTTGTTTAAAAGAACACGTCCCTCATTTTTAAGCAAACCAAAATCAACCGTAAGAAGATGGCATCTTTGATCCTCCACACATAATTCCTGCTCTTAACAACGTGCAGGTGAAATGTCAACGGCAGTACAGACAGGCTGGTATGGAGCAGAACGCTACGCTTGGCACTAACAACCTCACTTTCTTGCAGGCAAACACAGGCATAACAGGAAAATAAATAGGGTTTTTGAGGGTTTAGAGGGTTTGTGATAAAAGTCACGCCTAAATCTAGTTATTTTGCAGCTGTGAAGTTGAAGTAGTGATACATTCAAAGGTCCACGGCTCAGGCGTGTTCAATCGGGTACCATGGGCATCACAGCAATGGAGCTGTACATGCTGCCAACAACGGCCATCGCATGATACAGCATGGCATTCATTAAACTGCACTTAGCAGCATATAGTAATTGAGAGAGATACATTTAAGTGACCATTTCTCTCCACTAAACCCACTTCTATTGTAGTGCACATCTCCCTTTCAGAAACATTCTGCATAGGGAGAGGTATTTATTCATGCATTTAAAACAATCACAAACACATCTCCCCTTCAGAAACATTCTGCATAGGGAGAGGTATTTATTCATGCATTTAAAACAATCACAAATACATCTCCCCTTTAGAAACATTCTGCATAGGGAGAGGTATTTATTCATGCATTTAAAACAATCACAAATACATCTCCCCTTTAGAAACATTCTGCATAGGGAGAGGTATTTATTCATGCATTTAAAACAATCACAGAAACTAATACATGCTACATTATTTACATATCTTAATTATAGATTATAAATTGTATAAAAGTTTTTTTTTTTTGGTATAAAGGCTTTATGTGAGATTGAACTCATTTCATGGATTAAAACAAAAATGTCCTGCAGGCATATTTTTAATAATTTTCATATTTTTAACATTGATTTATATACTTAATTAGAGCTGAACCGTGGCCTAATTTCAATAACACACTTAGAGTAAGTTGTGCTTTATAATGACTCATAATGTGTCCATCAGTGGAACGCAGCTTCTAGCCTCATGTCACAGCTACAACATGGCAGAGCCAGGATCTCACAATACGACACCTCTTGACACGCCAACACCGTAAACGGGCAGAAGGAGTGAGGAGAAGAGTGTGCAAGAGACAGATGGAGTGAGAAGAGTGTGCAAGAGACAGCAGGAGTGAGGAGAAGGGACAGACACAGATACACAAACCATAGGGGAGAGACCAGATACTCTAAGCTAACAGCTTTGAATTTCTCTACCTGTTGACTGAGGTCAGGCCCTAGTCAAAGAGCAGTCAGGACATCCGTTTCTTCTAACAGTATATTTCCACTGAAAAATGCCCATCAATCCAGGGCAGGGTGTGTGTGTGTGTCCCCCCCCCTGTTATTGCCCCTCTGACTAAAATGTTCAAGCAATCCCTCACCCGCATGCTCTTACCCTTACAAGTAGTGCAACACATACTTGGTGATTTAAATAGCACATCCAGAACACTTCCACACTACAATTCTATTGTTTAGTTTTTTTGTCATGAAATAAAGTTCATGAAATGAAAGGTGCCATTTCTTTAACATTTGAAGAAGGGAATGGCAGAAAGTAATTTTCATTTCAAAATATAACAAAATGTCACGGTATGACCTGGAGTGTACAAACTTTAGAATTCAACTGTATTTATACCTTAATGGGCCATACAAAATAATAAACTGCATAAAAATGAATCAAACTAAGATACATTATTTGTAGAATGTATTGGAGCATTGGGAAAAGTTCTCATGATTCTACCGTCACGTAGAGGGGGGGTCAAAGACCAGATCGATTCTTCCCAATCGAATCAGCGGGGAACCACATACCTTCTTCTTGCTCTGAGCAAAAAGATGGGACGGACAGATCCATACTCTTCATTCTCGGCTTCACTCCTGCTCCGTCCACAAATCCCACTCCCCTGGCAGGTGAAGCGAGGCGAGTGGGAGGGCAGCGGTCCGCTTGTTAGCGTTAGCGCCGGTTCCTCGCGTGACTGCAGCTGCCATTGATTGAGCGCCAGATCTGTCTGCAGAGGGCCACGTTTACGTTTACTATCTCTGCTGCTACCCGAGCCCACACCCCCACCTCCCATCCCCCCTGCCACCCCACCACCATCGCCCCCCAGTGCAGTAGGAGATGCCTCTTATCGCTGAGATATGGATAAATGTCTCCCAAACGCTTCATAACTCCTCCGCCAGCCTGACTCTCCCGTGCCTGCCTACCGCTTTTTAAAGAGCAGCCAAATGTCAGGTATCCAGATCCATAAGCCGTGATGTATGGGGAACTTCATGAGCTGTGCTACGCGGCCATGTGCTCGGGGAGGGGTGGTTGGGGCCGCTCTTTTGTATGCATTTGCAGTAAATAAACACAACTCAACAACAGACAGTAGGGATTTCAGCTGGGATCACTTGAGGTTTGTTTGTGTTGGGGTTTTTTTTTTTTGGGGGGGGGGGGGGGGTGGAGTAGGTCGGAGTTTTTTATTACTTGGATTTTGAGCTGTTCTATTTGGTTGGGATTACATTAAAGTCATTCATCACAGGGAGGTCTTTGAGAACACCACTGAAAGGTCCCCGCTAGGAGTTTCCTCTGAGGGTTTTCGCTGCACCAGCTGAAATCTCCCGCGTCCTATTTCTCACCCTGCTTTGGGGCATTTCATGTGGTACATCTGAGAAGGGATTGCTCTTACAAAATACCCCCACAGCCAAAGAGCCACTGATATTTCGAAATGGTGGAGTTAAGACGATACACACCAGTGAGGCTGAAAGACAGGCACCCTTGAACAAAACCACAACCACATATCGGGACATTACATACATACCAGCAGACATATCAGGACATTACATACATACCAGAAGACAAATCCTCATCCCCCCCCCCCCCCCCCTCTCTTTCAGATCTTTGGTTGTTTCATCAATCATCAAGCAATTTCAAGTAATTCATGCAAGGCTTTATCAGCAACTCCCATAAGCCTGCCCGCAACAATAATTTGAACTGCATTAAACATTTGCCATCTTCTCAAAATTGTCCATTATGTGACTAACAATAGCCATGCTTGGTAAGAAAGAATGGAGAAGTGGAAAAGGACTTTTTGAAGTCCTGAAGAGACCAACCACAGGGACAAATCAAAAGTAATTTTCAACAAAAACAAGAATAATGTTTACCGAGGAGGAACAAACAAATCCAATGCCAATTAAGTGACACTTCACTTTTGTTGTCATGTAAAGACCTGAATTTCCTATGTGTGTGTGCGTGCGTGTGTGCATGTGTGTGTGTGTGTGTGTGTGTGTGTGTGTGTGTGTGTGTGTGTGTGTGTGTGTGTGTGTGTGTGTGTGTGTGTGTGTGTGTGTGTGTGTATGTGCGTACGTGCGTGAAGTGTTTGTGTGACTTAATGTTTATTGTTTATTTGAATGTTTATTTTTTTAATTGTGCTAATTATTACAATTGCCTGCGAGGGGCTCATTGAACTGAGACATTACTCCCTCTGCTATCCCCATCGACTCTCTGCTAGCCTGGGGGCCGGTGACCGTATCAATACTCCCATGTGTTTAATTGGGTCAGACAAGGTCAAAACAGCGAACAGCCAGAACTCTGCCCTTCTCGTGCTTTGACACTTCAGACAGCATCACCGTCAACGGTGGCGCCGAGACCACCGAGGCAGCAGGGGGAGCTGGGGGTGATCTGATGCCACACGACAGCAGGTCGGAGAGGCGAAGGAGCAGAGCGGCGGAGTCTGTCTCCTGCACTACTGCAAATGATAGGCACAACACGGTAGAGACGAGGAGGGGGTAAGATCACAGGGACACCTTATGAACACATAATGAGGTGACGTTTCAAAGGTGTGTGCATACACATCTGAGTGTGGGAAAGAAGAGAGGGTGAACACAGCTCTGGTTCCTTGACACACGCATGGCAATCTGCTGATAAGAGGGCTTTGCAGTCTTTGTTATACACACTATGAGTCTCCGTTCAAGGCAGACTGTCACATGCACTCACAGACAACTCTCTCAGGCCCTGAGCTTACGTAAAGCTGTGCAAATTAACACACACACACACACTCAGTCACGTACTGTTGAGAGAGTCAGTAAAAGCAGTGGTATGTTTTCTGTCAGAAGACACTTCTCTCGACAAGGCCTCGTGTGTGTGAAGGAGGGGGTTGTAAGAGACAGAGAGCAAGAGATAGTGTACAAGGGTGTGTGTGTGTGTGTGTCTGTGTGTGAGAACAAGAGAAAAATAGTGTGTGTCTGTGTGCGTGTATGTGTATGTGTGTGTGTGTGCGCACCCATGTGTGTGTGTGGTTTGTTTCTGTGCGCTGTAGCTCACACAACGTGCCAGAACACAGTGAAACACTGGTCCCTCATGCATAATGCATGGCCCTCCTGTGGCCTGTTTGGACGTGTCGGTGCCTGTTAGGGGCTGCGCCGGCAGAGGAGCGTGCCTGTGGCGGGGAGGCGAGGGCTGCAGCCTGCCCTGTGCATTAGCACACACACACACACACACACACACACACACACACACACACACACACACACACACACACACACACACACACACACACACCACACACACACAGACACACACGCACACACTGTGCGAGGCGAGGGCTATAGCCTGCCCGGTGCATTAGCCCGTCTGTTCTCATCAAGGCCTCACGCTCACAGGGCCGCCCCGCATCTGAATCGCCAGCACCAGCGCAGCAGCATCCAAAACTTGACTTTAATAAGATTACTATGTAGACTCACATTCACACACACACACAAACACACACACACACACACACACACACACACCCATACTCTCAAATACATGCTCACATTCA
>NC_045162.1:16994623-16997123 GCF_900700415.2 Clupea harengus | reverse complement strand
CATCAGATCCATTAAAACACAGAAGCTAGCTAGCTGCTAAAAAGTTACATATTACATTAGCATGCTGATATGAATTATATGGTGTTTCTGTAGAACATGAGTTGTTTTCAACATAAACAATTGATTGTTGTTTACTTTGCACATGAACATATTTTGGGGGAAATAACCCACTAACTAGCTCTTTAGCTTCCTAGCCGCCAGGGCCAAGAGTCGTGCAACTGAACTTGCTACTTGACAGCCAAAACGTGATTACTCAATAATAATTACAAAGAGGGAAATTCGCCACTTCTTATCTCAATTTCACTTGCTCCCGCAATTTTGTCGCAACAAACACCTAAAAAACACTGTTTACTTACCAGATAAGGACGCTTAGCATCGACAGGATTACTAAAATATCTCCTTTGGTGGGGTGGCCAGACGTCCTCTTTTACCCGGACATGTCCTCTTTTCGAGACCTAAAAAATGCGTCCGGCAGTGATTGCAAAATCGTCCGGGATATTTGTGTTTCTCTGGGTCCTTCACAAACTAGTTTTTACGCCCTTACAAGTTTAGGAAAGGGTATATCCGTTATGTTCCACCTTCTAGCACAAGCTCTGACTGTAGCGAGAACTGTCATTGGTCGACCGGCCTCTCAGTGTTGCCAGATGCACGATAATTATCCTCCAAAGACGATCATTTTGAGCATTTGGTACGATACTTCACCATTTCCAATCTGGCAACACTGAGCACCGTGCCGCTTCCACTAGTTGCATTGTTTACAACAGCACATGACATCTGCATGTGGAAAAGATGTCAAAATTTCGTAGCGGGGGGAGGGGGCGGGGTCATCTGTATGCTATACACTACCACGCCCCTCCCCGCGACGAAGTGTCCTCTTTTTCACAAACTCAAATATGGTCAGTTGGTCGACTCCGACTTCTACAGGAGGAACATTCTTATAGAAGTCTAACTGATACTATACAATTATTAAGTCTGCTGTCTCCGTCTCTCATCACAAGATATCTGAACTACTCCTGCAACGACGTTGATGACGTCAGACGTCACGTTTGAATGAAACAAAAAAAATATGAGTTATCAGGCAATGTTTACTCAAACAAATACATTCCAATACAATTAAAACATCTTCACTTGCTCAGAAAACTAATACATTTAAAGTTGGGTCAACTAAATACCAGGTTTTAAGTACTGAATACATAATGTTAATAAGTTAGTAGAACTGTTTGGGTTTACAGTGTACAGATATGTTATTGGTGCCCCATAACATAATATAACAATGTCCCATTCTATATATATTATATATTACAGTTAACCGTCTGTACTCAATAACAGTCATATGCTAATGACATCTGAGGACGGAAAGCCTGGCGGGGGGACAGTAAACTGTGTGGCCAACATCCCACTCGTCTCTGAATCTTCACTCAAACCTCACTCATTTAGTGACCTCATCAATGAAATCACAAATGCACACATTAACATAACGCTGTCACGGATTGGCAGACGACACAAGGATTGCAGGGTGATGGAGTTTAATCAACCAGCCAGTACAGGGTTAACAGAAGGAAACACGGACAAAAAAACACAAAAGCAACTCAGGATACTAAAGCCCAGTAGATATTTCTAAACGAGGATGCACCAAAAGTCAGACAGGGTATTATGGGGAAAAAACGAGAACGCACAAAGTTAAACAGGGGGAAACTAAGAAAGCACTTAAACTGAACTGAACTGAGAACAACACGACGTGGAAGTCGTGGCAAAACTGAACTAAACCGCGCTGTTGCGCGGGATCCACGACCTGGAACTTGTAGCAAACTATGAACTTAAACGGCACGAACAGGAAGTCGTGAATGACAGGTGTCCGGGATCAGTAATCAGGTGCTGGGGAAGGTGAGTGCCAGGTGTGTGGGATCCATACTGGTGATTGTAGTGAAGTGCACGTGGCTGTGTGATTGAGCTGTAGCGGAGGTGTATGAATCCAAAAGTGACGAAAGGGGGCATGGCCGGAGCTCGGTTCAGCACAGATGTGACAAACGCGGCGCAGGAGTTATTAAGCAGTACACAATCATATCAGTCTACAATCATATCCGCAGAGCCTCTGTGAAATCGTTGCTAGCCACATGCTCACCGAAGGAAGACTGCTAGGCCGAGTGCTGACAGGTAGATATTATTGTAATGTATTTGACTAACGCTACCGTTGTCACGTGTAATAATAAACGCACAACAATGTCAGTTACAAAGAAAAAGAAAATATATATATATAAATGACTTGTTAGAGACACCCCCTGCATATGTTCATCTTGTGAAAAAGCAGCAACAAGTGAATTTATTTATAACAATTCAGTATGTACACTGGAATACAATTCTAAAACAGTGGTGTCAGATCAATTCATCAATTAATCAACATCAAGTATTTTCAGGTTTTGAGTTCACAATTGCATCACTTTCAAAAGATCTAATAACACACACACACACGTACACACTCACACACACACACACACACACA